>NC_136497.1:30098100-30135600 GCF_053919585.1 Euprymna scolopes
AAAAGTTTTTGTGTTGCTGTTAAAAATTAAAAAAAAATATTATCAATTTATATTATTATTAATAAACTAGCGGGACCTGTGGAAATTCCACAGCAGACTCTTTCATATGTATGTAGTAATATATTGCTGGTGACATTCTTTAGATGTTCATCGTAAATGGCGATGCCATGTTATTATTGTAGCTCTTTAGTGCAAAAGTATTTATCTAAGCTAGTAGGCACGCTCGGTATAGCTCGATCGTAAAGTACACATAACATTAGCTACTTTTATTTTCTCTACCGCTTTCTCTCGACCCAGGACTGCACCATAATAAACAAAGTCTCTGACAGCATAGACACAGCACTCTCTCTCGACACTAGCGCACAAGTACATGTATTTGATGACTTTAATGTTCACCACAAAAACTGGCTTGGATTCTCTACTCGCACAGATGCAGAAGGCAGGTCAACACATAGTTTCGCTATATCTCACTCCCTATCATAAATGGTTACGTTTACAACCCGTTTCCCTGACCAGCAAGAACAACACGTATCACTTCTAGATCTGTTTCTGACATCAGTACCCGAGGATTGTATAACAAATGCTGACAGCCCACTCGGGAACGCTGATCATGCAGTGATAATGGTCGAAATCGCCCTAAACTCTAGACCCAAAACTGAAGAGCCAGTGCTCAAAACAACGAGATATTACAAAAAGGCTGACTGGGAAGCCATCAGAGATCTTATCAGAGATGCCCCATGGGGAAATATTTTTTCTCTTCCTGCTGAACAGTGCATAAATGAGACCACTGAATGGTTCCTATGTGGAAATTCTATAGCAAGCCCCCCCCCCAATGGTTTACTTCGACTTGCGCAACTGCCATTGCTCAAAGGCAACATGCATACCGCATATTTAATCGACATAAGTCCAGTTCAAACAGACAGAAGTATATAGAAGCTAGAAGTAACGTTAAGAAAGAAATAGCGACAGCTAAGAGAGAATTTACTCAAACCACCAAAAAACGCATCGAAGCACAAAAATTAGGAAATCGTGACTTCTGGAAAATCTACAACAATGTAGTAAATAATGGGCAATCAACAATTCCTCCACAATTACGAGGTTGTTTGCTAATATGCTTGCCAGCCGGTTTGCCTCAAACTTCACACTGGATCCTTCCAACCACCCCTGCCTGACTTCCTTTGCGGACAGACGCCACGCAAGACGATCTAAAAATCACTCCTGCTCAGGTGCATGCTATCATAAAAAACCTGGACACTTCAAAAGCATGTGGACCTGATCTCATCCCAGCTGTGCTATTAAAAAATGCTCAGCCGAAGTAGCTCCAATTCTCTCCAAACTCTACAGCAAATGCCTTAATGAATCATGCTTTCCGGGCTGTTGGAAAACGGCTTCTGTGGTACCAGTATTCAAGAATTCTGGCGAAAAAACTGACCCATCAAATTATCGCCCCATTAGCTTCCTCCCACTTTTCGCCAAAATATTTGAGATCATAATTAACCATGCTCTAATCCGTCACCTTACAGATGCTAAACTACTGACTGACAAACAATATGGATTTAGACAAGCCCGTTCCACAGCAGACATCCTCACTGTAATCTCTGAACGTATATACCATTCACTGGACAAAGCGGGGGAGGGCAGAGCGGTAGCTCTAGATATATCTAAGACTTTTGACAGAGTATGGCAGGAGGGTCTCCTCAGGAAAATTAGATCATACGATAGTAGAATACTTAACATAATTAAATCCTTCTTAGATAAGAGCAAAATCCAGGTTGTCCTCGACGGTCGTATATCTAAACAATATGATATAAATGCGGGTGAGCCTCAGGGGTCTATACTTGGACCTCTATTGTTCCTAATATTTGTTAATGACCTCCCCGACAAAACTGCCTCTGAGATGGGTATATATGCTGATGACACCACACTCTATAACAGGTATGACAGGAAACAAATGAACACATATCTAAGGAAATGGCAAAAACACTAGAGGATGACCTCCAGTCTGTAGTGGAATGGGGACAAAAATGGATGATCACATTCAATGCTGCCAAGACTAAACTGGTTTCCTTCAATAATTACAAGAAACCTTCTCTACCACTAATAGCAATGGCCAGTGATTCCCTATCTGAGAGTACATCTTTCAAACTGTTTGGCCTAACGTTCACAGGAAACATGAGTTGGAACAATTACATTGAAAACATTGCCAGGGCCGGTGTGAAGAACGTAGGCTGTCTCTACCGTGCTAGAAAACTACTGATACCTGAAAGTATCCTGTACCTCTATAAAGCCACCATTCGCCCATGTATGGAGTATTGCTGTCACATTTGGGCTGGTGCATCTGCTGCTAGTCTCTCGCTCCTAGACAAGGTTCAAAAGAGAGTCGCCAATTTGATAGGCCCTGAACTGGCATTTAAGCTTCAGCCTCTGTCCCATCGACGAAACGTTGCATCCCTCTGCCTGTTCTACAAGTATTTTAATGGTGAATGCTCTGACGAACTGCAGACACTTGTGCCCCTACGACGTAGACACCCTCGACAAACCCGACAGGCAGCTAAATCCCACCCCCACACAGTAGAGATCCCTAGATGTAAAAGATCTTTCTACTCCAATAGTTTATTCCCCAGAACCGCTAGACTCTGGAATTCCATTCCAGGTCCCTGCTTCCCCAACTGTACTGAAATTTAGAAGTTCAAGTGTAACGTGAACCGACATCTTGCTGCCCAAATCTCAACATAGTGCCCCAGTAGTTGCTGCCCCTGATAGTAGCCTCCTACACCAAAGTGGCAATGTGCCTTGTTTGGGGTGAAAATGTAATAAAAAAAAATAATAAAAAATATTTTAATTATTGCAGATTTCATATATATTATTATAGAGTTAATGGTCTATTGATTTTTATATATTATAAAGTTGCGACTTCAAAATTAAATAAATATTATCAATCTGATTGGGTGTATCAGCTTGAATCGCGTCCCAAACAAAAACTCATGAATATATATATATATATATATATATATATATATATATATATATATATATATATATATATATATTAAATTATAGAGCTGGTATGGAAACCTGTGAGCAATGAGCAATTCTTATTTAGATGGGATAATACTCATAGAATGTTACTGCCAGTAATATTTTCTAAATCTTATAATCACAGGTTTCCATACTAGCTGATTGTTAAATAACTTTATTCTGAAGAATATATATATATATATATATATATATATATATATATATATATATATATATATATAATTCTTGGTAAAATATTTATTACAAGAAGTGGAATCTCATAGCAATTAAACGACAGCCACTCGGATGTAAGCGTGACGCACAAAATAAATAACACATACGTTATTCTATTAATATATAGATATCATTGTATGAAGAATCATTTCGAGTTAAGGTTCAATTTATCGGGTCTAATTCGGTGGCTATTTAGCTTTGATTTAGCTTATTTATATCATACTGACACATTTTAACTGTGTTTTCACAATTATACATGCATAATACTAAATGGAATTTAAATGGAAATAATTCCTCATTTAGTAATGTTTAACAAATTAAAAACATAAAACCAGTTTAAATGTCTATACAAATTTTTTCTCACTTCCTATGTCCGTAAACTTTAAACATTACCAACATTCGGCAAATACGATAAGCTGATACGAGAATCGACGAATTGTGTATGCGATTTTGATTTGCAATGGCGTCCTATGCTTTCCCTTCATCTGCCTTTGTCTGTTCGAAGTTTTATTTATCATATCTTCCTTATATGTAAAAACATTACCACATTCTTTTCACATACATCAAATCCAAATGTTCATCTTTTCAAATTACTCCAAACAAAACTTGTAAAAATAGACAAGCTTTGGATTCCGGATGTAATCAAATTCCAATATCTTCATTCGATTACACATTTTGCGTAAGGTTGTGTATGTTTTTAGTGTTGTTTTTGTTTTCGTTTTTGTAGTGGCAGCAGCAGCAGCAGCAGCAACAACAACAACAACAACAACAACAACAACAACAACAACAATAATAATAATCATGTACTATCCTTGTTATCATTAGGGCTTTTTCAACAGCATATTCTTTTCATTGTTTTAACTCTCGAGTGTGTATACGTTGATATGATTTTTTTATAGAGTGGTGTGGTTCTCGGTTGATTAACTGTGCCGAACTGTATCGAAGAACCAAAACAATGAAAAGAATATGCTGTTGTCATAGCCCTAGTTATCACATGAATAACGGTAATATTGTTACATAATTCGACGAATAAAGACGGAAAATTGTTTCAGTAATCGATAAAAATGTTTCATTAATCGAAGACTCAAAAGTACGGAAAGAACGAATAATTTCAATGAATGGAAAAGGAGAAAATAAAAAAAACTAAAAAAAAAACTCCGTTATTTGGTTTAGTTATTGACCTTCCATTCTGATTGGCTAAAAACTATTCCAGTGTCAAGCAGAGGTTACACTATTAGGGGCTAATGCTCTATAGCGACATCAGTTCCAGATGTACATGCCGGGAGAGACTAAAAGTACAGCGCTACCCAACATAGGTAAATAGGTCATTGACACAATTATCTGAGAGGAGTGTGGGCGGTCAAATAAATAGGTTTGTACGTGTATATATATATATATATATATATATATATATATATATATATATATATATATATATATATATATGTATATATATATATACACACATGTGCATATATATACACATATATTTATACATATATATATGCATATACATATACACATATATAGATACATATACATATACACATAAATAGATACATACACGCACACACACACACACACACACACATATATATATATATATATATATATATATATGTGTGTGTGTGTGTGTGTGTGTGTGTGTGTGTGTGTGTGTATGTATAGCTTTTGTTTACCTTAAACAAGATATCTTGGCACTGAGATGAAAAAGGGTACTGTGATAGGCCCACACTTATTTTA
Source organism: Euprymna scolopes (assembly GCF_053919585.1). Taxonomy (NCBI): domain Eukaryota; kingdom Metazoa; phylum Mollusca; class Cephalopoda; order Sepiida; family Sepiolidae; genus Euprymna; species Euprymna scolopes. The sequence continues at coordinate 30,103,096 of NC_136497.1, forward strand.
TTTTAAGTGGAGAGTTGTGCTGCATGATGTTCACATTATTTTTATTTCTACATGTAGGTGCATTCGGAGAAACCGGAGGGTTAAAAAGAATAAAGGATATTATTTTTAATTGATTTTTCTTTTTAGGTGGTTATTTAAGAATGGTTCCATATTAACAAACTACTGATTAAAAAATAAGAGAAATGAAACGAAATATGACAATTGTGTATGGCACGTCAATAACAGGGTTATTTTAGAAAATTTTATTTACTAACTTAAATGCTATTTAGGTTCAACGATATAATTTTTTTTATATTAGATGTATGGAAGCATCTTTATAAAAAAGTTTTATTTTCCTCGGGATCGTATTAATTATATTTTTTTCTAGATATCCTATTAATTATAATATTTTGTAGAAATCCTATTAATTATAATTTTTTATAGAAACTCTATTAATTAGAATTTTTTCTAGAGATCCTATTAATTATAATATTTTCACGAGGTCCTATTAATAATAAGATATTCTAGAAATCCTATAATCATAATATTTTCTAGAAATCCTATTAATTATAATTTTTTATAGAAATTCTTTTTTTACGATTTTTTTGTAGAAATCCTATTTATTCTTTTTATTCTTGATGTCTTATTTATTATAACATATTCATAAATATCCTATTTATGTATAACAAACTTAAGATATTCTATTCACTATAACTTTCCTAGATATCCTATACACAACAAAACAACCAAGCACGCCATTAACACAAAAGGCAGAATAATGATACTAAAATAGCATAGCTGTAAACACGTATTCATTATATAATCCCGTATAATAACATAATATAATGCAATTAAATAAAGGACAGTGTAATATAATCTTTCAATTTTATTAACAGACATATTCATATAAAACAAATTTTTTTCATAATATTGTTTATATAAATAGTACAAGTGTCGTTCCAAAAGTAATGCTTCCTATTTTTCTTATTCCAACCGAATAGATCAGAATATACGTTATTAGATTTAAAGAGTTAAAGATAAGCTCCTAAATAACAAAATACCCACATGAAACATCAATAAATTGTAGGCATTAGAAATCACGCTTTCTTATCAATGTACATACCCCCCAAATTCAATATTATCACTAAATAATTTTTAATTCTTTGTTTATGCAACTTTTATATATGTTTAAATTCATAGTTATGCTCTATATCCATATCGACTGTTTATATGTTTATTATTATAATAATTAATATCAGCAATACAACCTAATTTTCACCAAACTTATATATTCCGTTTTTCTCTAGCTCTCATATCCCCTTGTCACGCAATTACTTTATTAGTTATTTTGGAATTTCATTATTTTACCTACTTGATATTCTATCATATTTTTATTATTATTTAACTGTTCCGCAAGTTGTTATTGTTTTTAATGTTTAATCAATGTAGTATTTTATATTTTTTGTTTTATTCTATTTATTTCTGCCATTTTTCTTTTTTCTTTTTATTATTTTCTGATTTCTTATATATATATATATGTATATATATATGTATACACATATAAATATATACACACAGACATATATATATGTTGTTTTACTTGGTTTTGTTAGCGATACATTTTGAATGAATTCAATTATGTACATGAAAATGCATTTTAACCTAAATGCGAGTTGGGAATAATTTTCCCTTTGACCAATTTCGTAAGTCCGAATGTATTGTTTTTAAAATATTATATATTTAAAAAACACTATATATATATATATAAATGTAAATGTTGGTTTGTTCTAAAATAATAAAACCCTATTTCTACGTTACCAATTTATTTGAAATTTTCAGACAACCCATCTTTAGAGTCGAGGTATGTTTTTATGTTATTGAAATAAATTTACCTCGCGAATTATTAAAATATTAAATAAAATAAATATATTTTTTTAACCGTTACTGCGAATCTGTTCTGTTGTAAAACTGAACTTCCGGTTCGATTCATTTCACAGCCACGAATTTACGAAAGATTTTATTTTCTGTTAACTCGATAAGTAAAAAAAAACAAAACAAACTTACTCATGCAGAGAGTGATCCGTGCTGAAATAATAATGTTATTATTTAAAAAGCCATTCTTAACATGGGGAAGGGAGGGTGTTTTGTACCTATTCTGTACTTTAACCTTACAATTGAATAAAACATATCATAAAACTTTAATTAAACGTGGAAAACGATTTTTAAAAAATAGCGCGGATCACTCTCTGCATTAGCACACACACACACACACACACACACACACACACACACACACACACACACACACACACACACACACACAAAATAATAATCCCATATTTTAAAAATTTAAATTCCTTTATGTACTTACCAATTTTTTAAATTTTATTTATGTTATGGCTTTTCACTCATGAAACATTACGTTTTAATTGTTTATTTTATTTTCACGGCATTGTTTACATAAAAAAGTTTGTTTTAACTTTTTCTAAGCCGTTCTTAACATGGGGAAGTTAGGGTGTTTATAATATGCTGGGGCGAGTCGTAAAATTAACGAAGTTGCTATCTATTATTTATTGTAAAAATTGCTTGAAATGTATTTATTTGACAAAAAAAAATTACGGGTTTGTATTACTGTACACATAGATTCGAAAAAGTTGTCAAAAAACAAATATATAACAAATAAATGTTATCAAAGGCAAGATAAGTTACTTTTCTACCAAACTGGATATATTTTTCGTGTTTTTATTCAATGTAACATTTTTATTCAGATCGAAAACCATACAGTGTTTACCGATGTATTGGAACATTCAAGATGGCGTCTTATTCTCTCTTTAACACGGTAAGTGTGGGAAAAGATGTTATAAATAAAAAACCGGATAAAATACTGTTAAAAACTCGCTCAATATATGTTACCGTGACATAGGTTGACATATATTCGGCGGGGTTTTAATAGTATTTTGTATGTTTTTTTTATTTATAACACCTTTTTCCAAACTTACGGTGTTAAAGAGGGTGTTAGACGCCATCTTGAATTTTCCAATACATCGGTAGAAAAGTAACTTATCTTGCCTTTGATAACATTTATCAGTAATACAAACCCCAAACATTTATTTATTTATTTAGAAAAAAAGTTTTACTTTTTATGAATATTAAAAGAAAAATGGGTACTCATGCAGAGAGTATCCATGCTGAAATAATAACGTTATTATTTAAAAAGCCATTCTTAACATGGGGAGGGGAGAGTGTTTTGTACCTATTCTGTACTTTAACCTTGCAATTGATTAAAAAAAACACGATTTAAAAAATAGCGCGGATCACTCTCTGCATTAGCACCGAAAAATGTTTATTTATTAATAACTAGCGGGGGTACCCGGCGTTGCCCGAGTGTTTGTTTCCGGGACGGGGGGGAGTTTTAAAAAATGTTATGGTAGGTAAGTAGGAAGGATCAAACTCGGAGTCATGAGTAAAAGTAGGAAAATAAAGTGTGAAAAAAAAACAAACAAAAAAAAACATCTGCAACGTTAACAGTTCGGCCACCAAGAAAAGTCCATTCCAGTTGTTTAGGAAAAAAAAAGACGACTACGGTAGGTCGGCGCGAACGTGAAAATATAATGTGAATTGTCCAGCACGCTAACCACTACGCCACAGAGCACTGCAGCTTAGTTTAGTGATTTTAAATAATTTCACATGAAAGAACTACGAAGCCAAACCGGTGTTCTCTTCTCAACTGTTCCTTGTGAACGATCCCCAAACGGTGTTGTGGTGGCAGGGGGGGGGGAGGAATTTATTCGAGAGAAAATATTTTACCACTTCCATTGATCTTAACCGATTTTGGCCGTGACTTCTCAGCAGAAAAAGTATAGAAATCTAAGATTATCGAGGAATTTGAGAAATAATAAGCCTATAACACACCTCAGATATTGTTCTGCCGTTTGTGCATATTATATTTGCATGAAATATCTTGATTTTTAATCCTATTAAGGTCAAAATCCGACGGGAACAAATGAGTCCATTTTATTTATATAGAGATTTCTCACTTTTACAAACATTTGATTTTAAATTTCTTTTTAAATGACGACTTTTATCGACTTTTTTTTAAAATATCCCCCCCAATGGTGTTTATTCCGAAATCCGTTGTTAACATGGAGAGGTTGGGGATGTTTATTCTGAAAGCCGAAATGAAAACATTTTTGGAGGTGGACCTAATGTAAAATAAAAAAAAAAAATAAATAAATTTAAAAAAAAACTAAATCATTTACTGATAACTTCTCACTTTTACAAATATTTTTTTAATTTACATGCGCGGATGAACAAATTGTTGAATAGTGCGAAAACAAAACATTTAGGTCCACCGCCACAATTTTCTTTTTTAAATGACGACTTTATTGATAAATAAATTTACTTCTCCGCAACTTTTAGTGGTAAATAAATCTACTTCTCTGCCACGGGCACTGAACCCCTCCTTTTTTTAATAGTATTTTCGGGTGGGTATGCTGACAACAAATATTAGTTAAATTTTGCAAATAGCCCCCCTCCAAAAGTGGTGTTTATTCCGGAAGCTGTTCTTAAGATGAGGAGATTGGGGGGGGGGGGGGTTGATTATAAGGTGGACCTAATCTAAAAAAAAAAAAACAAGTTGTTTATGCGCACATAAGCAACTATTTTTTTATTAACTTTTTTAAAAACTTTTTTATTTAAAAATTAGTAAATTTCAATGAATAGAATAATAAATCATTTATCATTAATATGTGTTTTTGGTTTTGTGTTGAGTGAAACTTTTTTTTTTCATTACAGCAATAATGAACCAATTTAAATCTTCCGGCATGCGTTTAAGGGTTACGAAATTATCAATAAATCGTTTAGTTACTAAGCCAACGTCAGTAAATAAAAAAAAAATGTTACGTGCGCATGCATTAGCCTTGACTGGGGGGGACTAAGGGAGCGACCATTAAATAATTATGCTGGTCGCCATGGAACTCAACGCCCAAGGAGTACCTAAAGTGGCACTTATGCACTTATGTTACCGTGCTATTTTTAAAAATAGTATTTTCCTGTTAAATTCAAATTTTACAATATGTTTTCCTTTTATTAATTTGTTAAGTGAAAGTACAGATAACCCGGTCGGTTTCTAATGCGAGGAAAATCCCCCCCCCCAAAAGGGGTACTCTGGATAATAACAAAACATTAAAATTGCCTCGGTCTCGAAAGATTTCTTCTCTACTGAACGAGGAAAAAAACGGTGAAGTGTAGTTCACCTTCTGTTTCTCTCCCCCTCTCTCAATATCTCTCTCTATCCATCTCTCCCTTTCCCTCTCTCAATCTATCTTTCTCTCTATATCACCCTCTCCATCTCTCTTTGAGCCCCTTTCTCTCTCTAACTCCCTCTATCTCTCTCCTTTCCTCTGTTTCATCCCTCTCTGTTTCTAACTCTCCCCCTCTCTCTGTTTATCTATCAATCCCTTTATCTCTCTATCTCCTTCTCTTTCTCTATTTTCCTCTCACTGTCTCTTTTCTATCTATATATCTTCCTCTCTATCTGTCCATCTCTAATCCCTCATCCTATTTTAGTCGCCTAAATTAATTACAGTGAATAAGCGATTGTCAAAACATGGATAAATCCTATTTTAGTCACCTAATTTACTGACTGTGAGAATAGAAGTTATTTGGAAATTACTGCTACCTTGAACAGCACCAGAAGTAACTGGTAAAACCTTTCTAATTAAATTGATTTTGGCAGCCATTTGGTAACAAAATGACATAGCCTTAGCCCTTGCTGCATGAGGAATACCTGCGACCTTGCTGCCAAGTAGAAGAATTATTTATTCTACTTTAAAACATTCAATTTTTTCAAAAATCTCATGTTCGACATCTCCAAAACATCCAATATGGGGGAAAATATTGCAAAAATGCTAACTTATTGTTTAGGATGAATGCACAATGGTACGCAAAAAATCACTTGAGGCTCTTGGTCTATCCTTGCAAGATTTGCGTGGCAATTTCAGACCATTTGGGAATGCAATAATATTGCTTGCAGGAGATTTCAGACAAATGTTACCTGTTATTCTTCAATCAACACCAGCAGATGAAATAAATGCTTGCCTCAAATACTCTACTTTTTTGTTCCATGTGAAGACATTAAACTTAACTCAAAATATGCATGTACAGTTGCAGACTGTTCGATCCGCACAAAAACTTTTGCATCACTTGTGGGAAATTGGGTACGAAAAAGTGCCAGCTGGTCAGAGTTAAGGGCAAAATTCTTTGACTTTTAACTTCTGTAATTTCTGTAATTTTATTTCATCAAAAGAATAGTTAGTTTAAAAGGTTTTTGCAGATATTCAAATTATAAGAATTCCATCTGACTGAGTGAATGAGCTATTCTTGCAGATCAATACAAAGATGCCCATGAACTTAACGCTATAATTAAATGTAAAATTCCAAGTGAGGTAGTCAAATACAAATCCATCGACACTGTTGTGAAAGCAGATAAAGTGGTTAATTATCCAACAGTAATATTTGCCAGGGATGCCACCGCATGTATTGCAACTGAAATTTGGTGTACTAATTATCATGTTGTGAAATATAAACCAATCCAAGCTTTGCAATGGCACATAGCTTGCAGTAAAAAAAAAAATTAACAAACAATATCATAGAAACAACAATCTTAACAGGACCTTTCACAGATGAATATATCTTCATTCCATGCATTCCTATGATTCCACCGGATACATCATTACACTTTAGCAAATTGCACTTTCCAATTTTATTGTCATTTGCAATAACCATCAACAAAGCACAGGGAACAATCTTTACAATTGTGGGCCTTACAGTTACACACTGACTGTTTTTTAACATTGATAATTATTGTTACATATTCAAGATTCACCAAACCGGAAAATCTCTATATCGGCTAAGAAAATGGAACAACAAAAACTGTGTACCCATGCAAAATAGAAATTTAAACCTATAAGAAACATGCTTTTTCTCATTTTGGAAATTTTTCCATTGCGCCAATTTGAGCCACAGCAACGCGTGGCAGGGTACAGCTAGTATATATATATATATATATATATATATATATATATGTGATTTTTAAAATCCTTTTTCTATTTTTATATATTAACTCAATATTTTTTCTCTTTCACTCCGCACACACACACACACATGCACACGCGTGCACACGCGTGCACGCGCGCGCACACACACACACACACACACACACACACACACACACACACACACACACACACACACACACACATATCACTATTTCTACTTTATTACCATATCATTTATCTACTATTACTATTTTATTACATTGTTACTATATTATTATTATGTTGATATATTATTACTCTTTTATCATATTAACTTATCAGTATATTATAAGTTTCAATATTCCACTGTATATATTTAATTCTTTAAAATAAAAATTATTGTAAATTACTTTTAAACATTGATTTTATCTACATTTTAAATTGCATTACAATAATGATATTATTTGAAAGTAATTATGCATTTAAATCTTATTTTCGTAAATAATTAAATAAATGAAAATTAAATATGGCACATTGAATATTTAACGCTAGATGGCCAAACAGAACTAACACTGTCAACCTTTTTTACTGATGCTACATATCAATTGTTTCAGTAGCTTTGAGCTGATTTGAGTTAATCTATTTTTTTTCTTTATATAATATAAAGGGAAACCTAACTTTGCGTGGGTAGACCCACACCCTTGTTCTTTTTTGCCTTCTTTTCTTCTCCTTTTTCTCCTCTTCTTTCCTCATCTTCGTTGTTTTTTATGAGTAACCACGTCATTTTTAAAATGCAATGTTTGTATAATTCCTTTTTAAAAGAGCATATTTGAGTTGCCGGACGTGATTTTTTAGTTATTTATAACTAATTGGCTTTAATTCAACTATAATTTAGTTCCGCTATATTGCTTTAAGGAGTGGGACAGAATTTGAGGCACAGCTTCAGTATTTCTGTTTCGTTTTTTGATAAGGTGTATGTAGATAAGTTGATGATTTTGGGTCTAATCTTTTCTAACCGGGAATTGTTGTTCCGGGGGGAATTCCTAAAAATGGTGGGAATTGTTGGTTTCCTTGTTTTGAGAGGTTGTGTGTTTCAGGGTGACGTTGTGTCCTCGTGTAAAATAAGTGTTGTGTGCATTATTGTGAGGGTTGAGTGACAAATGATTAAATGGATTGTTATTATATGTTGTTTGTGCTGAATAGTTGTGTTCTAGTTGGAATTGATGTTGCTGTTGAAGATATATGTATTGTTGTATAGGTTTGTGTAGTTGGAGTTTCTTATAAGGCAGGTTTGTTCGTTGGGATTGGTGTTGTATGGAATATTTTAATTGTGCCCGTTGATGAGGGAGGTGTTTTGGGAATTTGTTTCTTTGTGTGGGATATGAGGGGTGAGTGTTGTAGGCATTTTTTTGAATTATGTGATGTCTTGTGATACTTGCTTGGAATTGTGGGGATATTTTAGTAAGAGTTGTTTAGTAAAGGTATTTTTTGGTTGTTTGTGTTGGCGATTTAGTGTCTGTGGATAGGGATTTTTGATTGTGTTTGTTGATGTGAGTGGTGATAGTTTGGTTTCTACTTTTTAGGATTGTATATATGGGGGTATTTTGTGGAGTCATATTGTGTGGTATGTTGTCTGGTGTGTTGTCTTTGTTAAGGGCGTGTGTTCTTGTGTAATTTTGAGGTGTTATTAGTGTGCGTTTTGTTTGGGGTTGTTGTTGGGAATTTATGTATGATGTGTATATATTGTAGTTGTGTCTTTGTGTGTTGTTGTATCTGTTGTGTGGATGTGTTTGTGTATGGTGTATGTTTCGTTTCTTACTTTTGTTATGTGAACTCTGTGTTTGTGGATATCGTGTACGGGTGTTCTGCTCCTGGTTGTCCTTGTTGTAGGTGTTTGTAGATTGTTTACTTCCTCATTGTCCTGTAGGTTTTTTAGCCAGGTTATGTTCCTCTTTTTTTTTGCATTCAGATTCCCAGAGTTCCGAGAGGGGTTGGTGTGTTTCCTTAGGGCAAAGTTCCTTGATGTTATTTAATATTGTGTTATCGATTTCCGTGTACTTCTCTGTAAAGTGTACTTTCTTGTCCTCCTGTATGTCGATTTTGCCCTGAAGTTTTGAAATATTTAGGGCTTTTTTGATTTTCATTTGCCCCTCTATGTGTATACATTAATATGTATATATAGGTGTATATATTTATATACATACATATATATACACACACACATATATATATATAAATATATATACGCATATATATATGCATATATATATATATGTATATATGCATATATATGCATAAATATATACGCATATAAATATACATATATACACGTATATATACATATATATGCATATGTACATACATATACAAATATATACGTATATATATGCATATATTTTATATGCATATATATAGTCATATATGTACATGTAAATATATGCATATATATGTATATACATATATATATATATGTATATACATATATATATATATATATATTACACATATATATTCACCTCCCCATATATATATATATATATATATATATATATATATATATATATATACACTAACAGTTGTGTAGACCAGTCGAAAAATACATATGATATTTAATTTATGCAGATTTCGCATATAGTATTATTTTATATTTAGCATTTAAACACGATCGATATATGGTTAACTGGCAGTTTTAGTCATAAAGAACTGCTTTAAAGCTTCACCACTTACTTATTTTCTAACTAAATTTCAAACAATTATTAGTTTATAGAACACCTCCTCAGCTATATTGTGAATTTTATTTTTCAAATTTCGTTCTGTAAAACAAAAGTTATGATGATTGTTAAAAATCGTAAAAATATGTGAGCGACGCTTTTCATGATAAGTTTCCATAGCAAACACATCGCTTCACCGACTACTGTTGCTACAAATTCGAAAAGAGAAGTAACAAGTGAAACAGAGAGAATTAAAGAATAGAAGGGAAATAATTAAAGGGATTTGTTTGAAAGCAGAGGAGTACTGTATATTTATCATTACATATGTGTTTAGGGGAGCAAGAAAAATAAGACTGAAATTTAACAAATAACGAGTGAATTTATTGGAAGCCTGGAAAAAAGAACAATGCGAGTATGAAAAGTAATATTGGTATATATATGCATATATATGTGTGTGTATATATATGTACATAAATGTATTTATAAATGTATATATAAATATGTATACATATATATATATTAGAATAGAAAATTGCGAGCATAAAAAGTAATATGGTTAAGCTTAAACATGGAAAAGTAAAGGACTAGTTGTTAAAACTAGAAAAGGAAAGGGCAAGATATTCTAGTAAAAAATATAATAAATTTATAACTTAAAATATTGCAGCATTAAGAATTTTCTTAAAATTCAATTTATAACCGTATATAATGAATTCTTAATATCGCAATATTTTAAGTTATCAATTTATTTTATTTTTTTACTAGAATATCTTGTCCTTTTCTTTTCCAGATTTAACAACTAGTCCTTTACTTTTCCATGCTTAAGCTTAACCATATTACTTTTTATGCACGCAATTTTCTATTCTAATATATATATGTATACATATTTGTATATACATTTATATATACATTTATGTACATATATATACACACATATATATATGCATATATATATATATATATATATATATATATATACAAATATATACACATACATATACAAATATACATACTTTTGTATATATATATGTATGAGAGAGTTACTTGGTTGAGGAACGTCCTAGGAACGCAACCAGCTCCTCGGGTGTTAGACACGATATCCAACGATATCAACACGACGGGTCGAGATGTTGTCGGCTACAACTGGCTGGCATGGGTCGCTTCTTCTCTTCATTGCGTCGTACAGGCATCTTTCCATCGTCGGCATTAATGGCATGCTGGAATTTAACGCTTATAAAAAATAGCGAACAAATGCATTTTTATAAAATATGATTTATTTAAGATTTAACAATGAGTAACATATTTTTATAAAGACCAGTTGAAATCAGAATGCAAGCGTCAACTGTTTAAAACAATATAATTATATTTAATTCTCTCTTTCTTCATTTAAAAAGAGAGAAGGGGAGTTAAAGAGAGAAACAGATAAAGAGAGAGAGAGAGAGAGAGAGAGAGAGAGAGAGAGAGAGAGAGAGAGAGAGAGAGAGGGGGAATTAATACATAACGTTTAAACATTGTTTTGCTTTTGTATCCATGAGTTCTTTCGAGTTTGACTTTTCAAATTCTAACGTCTTATATCGTTTTGCCTTGGTTCAATGTTATAAACAAACTGTCATTCTTGGATTGAGTCATAGCAGTACATTTTCAAAATCACAAACACCTGTTTAACACATCTGTACTTACAAGTACAGACCAAGTTAGGCACAAGGTTTATTAATGTAGAAGCCCCAGCTCCCCCAAAAGGGGCTTTGTCATTGTGCCACACACACACACACACACACACACACACACACACAAACACATACACACAAATATATATATATGCATATTCATACACACACAAACACACACATATATTTATGCGTTTTATTTTTTATTACCGTATCTTTCTGTTAAGTTACATTATTGTACTAACAGGCTATATATATATATATATATATATATATATATATATATATATATATATATATATATATATATATACCCGCTGTACCCGGCCACGCGTTGCTGTGGCTCAGTTTGTTAAAATGGAACACATTCCCCATGAAAAATTGCATTTTGTTCGTTTATTTACTTTTATTATATTTTGCAATTTTTTTTATCAATAAAAGTTGTTTCCTCACCCCCCCCCCAAAAAAAAAATAATTTTTTATCATAAAATGTTAGGTGAAAGTTTTTTTTAGGAAAACTTGCACTTTTTAAAAAAGAAATTTGGCAGTAAACGTTTCTTTTTGAAAACGGAATTTTTATTATAAAAAGAACAGATGAATGCTTTATATGAACATTGTAAATTGTTAGGTGAAAATAGAGAAAAGTTTGGGTTTTTTCTTTCAAGAGACTGAACAATTTTTTTTTCAACAGATGGTAAGAAAAACAGCAAACATACTTCCATCATTAATTATGCAAAAAATAAATAAAGTGTAAAACTTTCTGTTATTAATGTTTGCTAAAAAATAAATACAGTAAACTTCGCTGAAGTGTTAGCATATGCTGCATCTTAAAAAGTTGGTTCATGTTGACAATTAAATAAAATAAACGTTTAAAAATTAGTAAAAATAAGTAAAATCATGAATGACGGCTCTTGGGGGGGGGCAAGTAAGTAGGGACAACACAATCATTTGTGTAAAATAATTAATATTCGAGAAATTGTAAATAATATCAAAAATACCTGATACCAAATGCAGTAAAATTCAAGTATCTTTTATACGTGCTGAAACTGTGTTTAAGTTATTTTTATTTCATTTCTTTTATTAAAAGTTGTCTTTCCAACAATTAACTGGTTGTATGTCGTTTAATCATTGGGGACTTCACTCTTGGAAAATTGTATAAAAAATCTATGACTATCACTAACTCAAAATTTGTGAGTGCAACTCGAATTTAGGGTTAGTGGTAGATAAGTCATTTGTTAGGCGCGTCAGAAATTTCGTGATAAATATGGAATAATTCCACCCCATTTTCCAAGCCTGTAACTCCTCGAAAAATGTAATTCAAGTCCTAATTTTTTTTCAATTAAAGGAGCAAGGACCAAGGTTTCATTAAAAAAAACAAAAAACAAACAAAAAACAAACAAAACAAACAAAGTGTTTTTTAAAAAAAAAATTTAAACTTGGGATTTACAAGTAAATTTATAAAAAACATTACTGTTTTTGTTTTAATTTGAATATATTATTTATTGATCTTTTATCTTCAATTTGTGATCTATAAAACTTTGGTGAGTAAATTAATTATTTACTTTCTAATAGACATTTTAAAATGGGGGAGGGCTTGAATTAAAAAAAAACGTTTGTCTAAAATATCATATTCAGTTTATTGGAAAGAACATAAAATTTCACATTGACCCTGATAATATCGCAAAAATTGAATAAATAGAAAAATTTGGATAGATTTTTAAAGTTTAAAAATTGAAAATACTGAGCTCGTAAAATTCAATTAATTTCATTACTGTTTTTAAAAAAAACAAAAAAATAATATTTCTATTACTTTTTATTCAACTTTAATAGTTTATTTTGGAAGTATAATCTATAAAGAAAATAAACAACCCAGTTTTAAAAGAGAAATTACGAGTTTTTTTTATATTTTATTCGCAGTTTCGTGTTAGGGGTGTCAAAATTCATACAAAAATTCTGATACAGCTAGTCATTTAAGCGATAAGCAAACATTTGTTTATTATTATAATTTTTTTATTCAGTAGTAAAATCCACGTTGAACAAAATGTACTTGGAAAAATCGATTTTATAGCGAGATTTAAGAATGGCTAGCCGAAAAAAAAGGTGAAAAACAAAACAAATAATCAATGAATAATTGTTACCAAAGGCAATAAATGCTACTTTTTTTTTACTTACATGAATGAGTTTATTTTATGGTTTAAAGTATTTTCAAGCGCTTTTCTTTATTTTTTAATCTAAAATTGCGGGTGTGTGGGTGCAAAATATCTCCAGATTTTCTAGAATTCCCCGCTAGATTGCAAACGAAATCTCCAGATCTAGCGGGAAAACCGCTAAATTGGAAACACTGGACACGTGAGGCAAGCGGTGATAAATAATTGTCCATAAATAAAAAAAAATGGCTCATCGGTACAAAGAAAACCACCTATTTATTATAGAAAAATTAAGTATAATGTTATAATTAAAAAGAGATATATAGAAACACGCATGGGTACAGTAAACATGTTATACCAAAATGTTGAAGCAATCATTTATTTAGTTATTTAGACTATTAATTACGAACGAACAAAGAGTTACATTTATATATATATATATATATATATATATATATATATATATATATATATATATATATATATATATATACTAACAGGCTGTCTGATGTAGACCAGTCGTAAAATACGTATTTATATTACATTTAATTCAAGCATATTTATCATTCCGCCACCGATTGTTTTATTGTATATAGTAAAAAAAAAAAGAAAAAAAGAAACAAACTTAGATTTGAATGCGAGTATTATATTTTTCCTATTTACTTGCCTCCCCACGAGGGCAGAGTTTGAAACAAGCTTCTAAAAAAGGGGTAATCTGGATAGGAACAAAAATAAGAATGATCTCAGTCATTAATGATTTACCTACTATCTACTCAGGATAGAAAAGGTTAAGTGTAACATCAGAACAGATACTACACGGTGCGAGTATTATGGTTTTGCTTAACGGTTAACTTCTTGTAAGCAAAAAAAAAAAAAAAAAAAAAATTCTCGAGCTGAGATCGAAACCAAAACGTAAAACCAGTGAGCGATGCACTATTATTATTAGGCTTGCTTGCCACAATTTAAAAAAGGTTTTTCAAGCATATTTATTCCTAACATAAGGAAGCTGTTATGTGAATAATTCGCACATGTGAAGTGGTGAAACTGTCTGTTGACCCCCCAAGTACCCCTTAGTAGCCCTTTTTCCGGATGAAAACTGATTAAAAAGTTTTCCAGATGTCTGAATACACTATATACCAAATTTCAAGTATGTAGATCATACATTCGTTGACTATATAGGTTGAGAGTCCTCACCCACAAACATTTTCACTTATTTTTTTATCTTTTTTTTTCTTTTGCAAAAGTCACCGCTATAATATAAGGATAAGGGTTAATGAGTGTACTGTAGTCAATGGAACGATATCGTAGTAATTATTAGTAGCGGAAATTTGATGAATTGGATTACTTAAGGAGATGGCTCATGAAGAACTTGTTTATGTTGGACTTGAAGGCGACTATATTGTAGCCAGAAAGAAAGCTTTGTTCATGGAATCTATGTTTAGGTTTAGACACAGATAAACAGTGGGAGAAATTATGATAGTGGTTTCAGCTAGACGAGTGTTTTTCGTGAAAATTTAGCAAGAGGCGACTATAGATTTGAGCTCAGACGAGCACTTGTTATGAAAATAACGATAGAACAGACACAGGCTCGCAACGTATTTTCTGTGGGAAAGGAAGAGAAAGGGTATAACAAAAGTGTAGGCCATGACATTAAACATTTTCAGATACGTCCAAGCATACTTATTAAAAACTGCCTGTTGGTCAAACAGGCTTAGGTTACATCTTTGTAAGAAACCTTGGCTTAAGTTTGAAATAGTATTGTAAAATGTACGCACTAAATGAATGCTACTTCAAAATGCATTGGAGAAAGATATAACACACACACGCCCCCCCCCCCCCACAACTTAACTGAGTGCGTGTTCTTCTTGTTGAACCAACGTTATTTATCACAGCTTTTGTCCAAAACTCGTATTTCCCTCCGAGATTTAATATCACAACTCTCCTCAAGAAGAGTTCCCAATCTTATAGAGACAACACCAAACAACAAAAACTATTTTTTCTTTTTAATTATTGAATTACTACTTACAATGGCTAAAAATAACCTGCATCCAAAACCAAACTGCATCCAATAATAACCTGCATCCCAAACCAAGCTCCTATCCTTACATCATCAACGCTCTGATCCCCATCTGGCATCAGTTGGGATGGATGGCTCTCGTCTGGCCCCGTGTTTTGACAAGCTTCTGGGTTTGACCTTTACTCCTGATCTGAAATGGAACACGTACATCAAGTCTGTTGCCAAGGTCGCTGGAAAGATGGTGGGATCCTTCTACCGCTCCAGAAGATATCTCACTACTGATGCAATTCTCTATCTATATAAAGCCAAGTATACTGTTGCCATATCTGGGCAGAAGCTGCTAAAACAGCCTATCCTGCCTTGACAGAGTACAAAATAGACTTCGTGGCTTAGTAGGGGATGCCCTTTTCTCTACCCTGCAAACTCTCTCCCACAGAAGAGACGTTGCGAGCCTATCCTTGTTTTATGGTTATTTCCATGGTAGGTGCTCGTCTGAACTCCAATCTCTGGTCCCCCTCGCCAATCTTTTACGAAAAACACCCGTCTAGCTGAATCCACTGTGAAAAATTTCCCCCCACTTTATCTGTGCCTAAATCAAAACGTGGATTCCATGAACAAAGCCTCTTTCTTAGAACTGCACGCCTGTGGAACTCTGTTCCGTCTGCCTGCTTCCCACCGGACTACAACTTGGATGTGTTCAAATCCAACGTTAAAACTTCCTAATGAACCGCCCCCTTAAGTAAACACTCCACCAAATCTCCACACTAACGTAATGTACTTGCAATAACCCTTATCCCTGAGTGGCTTCCGGGCCTTGATAAGTGGTGATCACTGTGTAAAAAAAAATAATGAGATGGATGGATTGTCAGTTGAATGATGAAGAATATTATGAAAAGATTGAAAATGATGAATTAAATACAGAAAATTTCTTGTTCTTATGAAAAAAAAGGTATAAGCTTAATAGGTTACATGTCCAACTTGTTAAACCCATGTTATTAGTCACAACTTCTATTTAACACTGGTATTTTCCCTTGAGATTTGTAATAGCACAATTCTCCTCAAGAAGTGTTCATAATCTTGGAGAAACTACTGCAAACAACCAAGAAATATTTTGTTTTCTTTTTAACAAATATCATGACTAAACACAACTTGAGGATAAGTATTAATGAATTGGATAGATTGTCAGTTGTATGATGAAGAATATTATGAAAGGATCGAAAAGGATGAATGGGATGAACAAAATTAATAATTTATGAGGACGATCTATGACAAGTATTTGCTGATATTGGATCTGAGGATAAACATATTGTAGTCTGTTGGGAAGCAGTATTATCGTAATGTATTTCACAAATGAGAGGAAATAGGTGGCAGGAAAGAGAACAGGGCATTCTCTACTAAACTACGAAGTCTATTTTGAACTCTGTCAAAGCAGGATAGGTTGCTTCAAGCAGCTCATGCTCAGCTGTGGCAACAGCGTACTATCATGGGACATACTTGAACCTTATGCAAGTAGAAAATTGCATCGACAGTGAAATATCTACTGGAGCGATAGAATGATCCCATCATCTTTCCAGCAATCTTGTAAATAGGTTTGATGTACGTGTTCAATTTCAGATCAGGAGTAAAAATCAGCAAACCCAGAAGTCTGGAACCAAATATTAACCGTTTCGTGCGATGATAAAAGTGTGTGTGTGTGTGTGTGTGTGTGTGTGTATGTGTGTGTGTGTGTGTGTGAGAGAGAGAGAGAAAGAGAGAGAGAGAGAGAGAGAGAGAGAGAGAGAAGGAGAGAATTTCTATTTTTAGCAAGGCATATATATATATATATATATATATATATATATATATATATATATATATATATATATTATGTTTACTAACTGGTGTCGCTCGTTTAGATTAGTTGTGCTTGTGTGTAGTCATTTGCCATTGAAATACAATCGGCACTGGAAAGCGAAGGTCAAACGGAACTGAATACATTCGCTTCCATATTGGTTAGCTTTACTGTTGTTGTTATTCTTCTTCTTTTTTTTTTTAAATCTCTTCGCTGTTACCCCCTTCTTGCCCGAGAATATATTTCTATACGAAACTTTATTGATAGAAAAAACAAACAACAGAAAGTTCATGTTTCTTTTATTTTATTTTAGATTACCATCCCTTTGTCTTTTGGTTAGAAACAAGCGATAGTATTTGTTCTAATGTCACACTATTCTGTCGTCGGTCGATAAAAGAGATGCCTTTTTTTTAAACTGAGGCAATTAAATTTTTTTTTGTTCCAATCCAGAGTTCCTCTTATTCGGGAGCTGAATCTTTCCTACTTTAAAAAGTAGTCTTGTGTCTAATTTTGCTCTCGTGGAGAGGAAAATAAAAAGAATAGGCACAGCCAAAAAGAATTGAAAAATATACAAGTAGTTGTTTTTAAAACGAAATAAAGTCTATTATAATCCATTATTCTTGAACAACTTTTTTCCACAGAAAGATAAAAGCCTGAATTTTATCGTATAAAGCAGAATAATATAAAATCTTTTCTACTATTTTTAATAGAATTCAAAATTTAAAAATTTCCTAAACCACAACATTCACCGCCATATTTTGTCTCAATCGTCAATAAAACATTAAAATATTTGTTTTTTAAGTTTTAAAACCAAATAAATACAAGCATGCTAACGGAAACGAAGTTAACAACTCGAAACAATGAAGTTGAGAGAAAAAAAAACGTTTATCGCCTGCGAACCCAACTGTGTCGTTTCCCTGACCAGCAAGAACAACAAGCATCACTTCTAGATCTGTTTCTGACTACAGTTCCCGAGGATTGTACAACAAATGCTGACAGCCCACTCGGGAACGCTGATCATGCAGTGATAATCGTAAAAATCGCCCTAAATTCTAGACCAACAACTGAAGAGCCAGTGCTCAAAACAATATTAAAAAAAAGATATTATAAAAAGGCTGACTGGGAAGCCATCAGAGATCTTATCAGAGATGCCCCATGGGGGAATATTTGTTCTCTTCCTGCTGAACAGTGCGCAAATGAGACCACTGAATGGTTCAAAATAGCAATGGAAGCACATGTTCCCATGCGGAAATTTTATAGCAAGCCCCACTCTCCCCAATGGTTTACTTCGACTTGCGCAACTGCCGTTGCTCAAAGGCAACATGCATACCGCATATTTAATCGACATAAATCCAGTTCAAACAGACAGAAGTATATAGAAGCTAGAAGTAACGCTAAGAAAGAAATAGCGACAGCTAAGAGAGAATTTACTGAAACCAGCAAAAAACGCATCGAAGCAAAAAATTAGGAAATCATGACTTCTGGAAAATCTACAACAATGTAGTAAATAATGGGCAATCAACAATTCCCCCGCTAACCAACAATCACGAGGTTGTTTGCTCAGCAACCGGCAAGGCTAATATGCTTGCAAGCCGGTTTGCCTCGAACTCCACACTGGACCCTACCAACCACCCCCTGCCTGACTTTCCTTTGCGGACAGACGCCACGCTAGACGATCTAAAAATCACCCTGCTCAGGTGCATGCTATCATAAAAAACCTTGACACTTCAAAAGCATGTGGACCTGATCTCATCCCAGCTGTACTATTAAAAAAGTGCTCAGCCGAAGTAGCTCCAGTTCTCTCCAAACTCTACAACAAATACCTTAATGAATCATGCTTTCCGGGCTGTTGGAAAACTGCTTCTGTGGTACCAATATCCAAGAATTCTGGCAAAAGAACTGACCCATCAAATTATCGCCCCATTAGCTTCCTCCCACTTTTCGCCAAAATATTTGAGACCATGATTAACCATGCTCTAGTCCGTCACCTTACAGATGATAAACTTCTGACTGACTAACAATATGGATTTAGGCAAGCCCGTTCCACAGCAGACATCCTCACTGTAATCTCTGAACGTATATACCATTCACTGGACAAAGCGGAGGAGGGCATGGCATGAGGGTCTCTTCAGGAAAATTAAATCATGCGGTATCACTGGTAGAATACTTAACATAATTTAATTCTTTCTTAGACAAGAGAAAAATCCAAGTTGTCCTCGACGGTCGTACATCTAAACAGTGTAATATAAATGCGGGAGTGCCTCAGGAGTCTATCCTTGGACCTCTATTGTTCCTAATATTTATTAATGACCTCCCCGACAAAACTGCCTCTGAGATGGGTATATATGCTGATGACACTACACTCTATAACAGGCATGACAGGAAAACAAATGAACACATATCTAAAGAAATGGCAAAAACACTAGAGGATGACCTCCAATCTGTAGTGGAATGGGGACATAAATGGATGGTCACATTCAATGCTGCCAAGACTAAACTGGTTTCCTTCAATAACTACAAGAAACCTTCTCTTCCACCAATAGCAATGGCCAGTGACTCCCTGTCTGAGAGTACATCTTTCAAACTGCTTGGCTTAACGTTCACAGGAAACATGAGTTGGAACAATTATATTGAAAACATTGCCAGGGCCGCTGCGAAAAAGTTAGGCTCTCTCTACCGTGCTAGAAAACTACTGACACCAGAAAGTATCCTGTACCTCTATAAGGCCACCATTAGCCCATGTATGGAATATTGTTGTCACATTTTGGCTGGTGCATCTGCTACTAGTCTCTCGCTCCTAGACAAGGTTCAAAAGAGAGTCGCCAATCTGATAGGCCCTGAACTGGCATCTAAGCTTCAGCCTCTGTCCCATCGACGAAACGTTGCATCCCTCTGCCTGTTATACAAGTATTTTAATGGTGAATGCTCTGACGAACTGCAGACACTTGTGCCCCCACGACGTAGACACCCTCGACAAATCCGACAGGCAGGTAAATCCCACCCCCACACAGTAGGTTAATTTTATGGTGAATTTTGGAGGTGCCTAAATGTCTGCAAATGATGTGTGCGTGTATGCATGCGTCTGTAAAGAATAAATGTTTTACCAGTGTGTGTGTGTGTGTGTGTGTGTGTGTGTGTGTGTGTGTGTGTGTGTGTGTGTGTGTGTGTGAAATAATATAGTTGTGTAGAGCGCATACGTTGGCGAGGTGTTTATTTTAGTAACTGCCGACCGAGGGAAAGGAAAGTGTGTCGACATGTTATCTATCGAGGCCAGGCCGGATAATAAAAAGGAATGAATTTGCCTGTTCGACACTGTTTGTACCACAGGTCGTAGCGCCGTCTCGCATTTCCAAAGAGGAGATAATTCAGGTTTGAAATTGCCTGCTGCATTAGCAGTATCAGAATTTTTGTAGGAATTTTTGACACCCCTAACACGAAACTGCGAATACAATATAAAAATCTCGTAATTTCTCTGTTAAAAGTGGGTTATTTATTTTCTTTATGGATTATACTTCCAAAATAAACTATTACAGTTGTTTTAAAAGTAATAGAAATATTTTTTTTTTTTTAAAACAGTAATGAATTTTCCGAACTCAATATTTTTCAATTTTTAAACTTTAAAAATCTATCAAAATTTTTCTATTGATTCTATTTTTACGATATTTTCAGGGTCAATGTGAAATTTTATGTTCTTTCCAGTAAACTGAATATAATATTTTAGACAAACGTTTTTTTTAAAATTCACGCCCCCCCAAGTGTCACCCATTTTGAAATGTCTATTAAAAAGTAAATAATTAATTTATGTTGGGGAGTTTTATATATCACAAATTGAAGAGAAAAGGTCAATAAATAATATATTCAAATTTAAAACAAAAAAAAATCGCTTTTTTAGAAATTTACCTGTAAAGTCCGAAGTTTAAAACCTTATTTTATAAGAACACATTGTTTTTTTGTCTTTTTTTTGTCTTTTTTTTTTAATGAAACCTTGGTCCTTGCTCCTTTAATTGAAAAAATAATTAGGGCTTGAATTACATTTTTCGAGGAGTTATAAGCTTAGAAAGACAGGGGGTCGAATAATTCACGCCTCTCATTTTGAAATGTCTATTAAAAAGTAAATAATTAATTATGTCGGGGAGTTTTATATATCACAAATTGAAGAGAAAAGGTCAATAAATAATATATTCAAATTTAAAACAAAAAAAACCCCGCTTTTTTAGAAATTTACCTGTAAAGTCCGAAGTTTAAAACCTTTTGTTTAAAAAAAAACACATTGTTTTTTTTTGTTTTTTTTTTAAAAATAAAACCTTGGTCCTTGCTCCTTTAATTGAAAAAAGAAATTAGGGCTTGAATTACATTTTTCGAGGAGTTATAAGCTTGGAAAGATGGGGTGGAATTATTCACTATTTTCACGAAATTTCTGACACTGCTACTGCTGCATAGTTAAGAGAAGTGGCATAACAAAATAACATTTATTCTTTTTCCTCACAACCCATTCCCTTACGCCACATCGCTTAAGAATATGAAATTGTTTTCGGGGGTTTTCGTTTCCTTCTTTACAACCTAAACAGCAATCGTTTATCTAAGTTACTGGGAAACCACGCCCCTTTTCTTTTAGAAACTACCATTAATTGGTAGCGTAAGGAAGGCATCTGGACTTTTCTAAAACCTGGTTTGGATTTTTTTCGACTTGATTAGCAAAAACATTAACATTTATTTCATCACAACCTAAAAGAGAAAATTTCCTCACCGATTTATGAACATTTTGTTTATTTTTTTATTAAGCTTTTCGGTATTAACGGTACGAACAGGAAGTCGGTACTTGTGCATATTAAAAACCGGATTTCTCACAAATGTCCGTACGGCCTCGATCAGCACATGACGTTACCGCCGGAATTTGCCGAGCGCCGTTAAAAACACTTGGAAACCCGTTAAGATTTTTTTTAAAAATAGTATTTTCAAGTTGAATTCAATTTCTACGATATTTTTGTTTATTAAATTATTAGATCAAAGTACAGAATAGTTACAAAACATTCTCCCCTTCCTATGTTAAGAATAGCTTTCTAAATAATAGCGTTACTTCAGAGCAGTAACATAGATGCACAAATACTCGCCATTGTTGGTCCAGCCATGCCAGACGTTTACGAGAAATCCGGTTCATACACTGTACCAGTACTATCTTTTCATTCAAACAAATGTAACCACTCACTAACACTACTATTTAAAGATTGTCAATAAAACATTTTACGAGCAAAATCTAATATATAAAGTTTTATTTATTCCTGTCTTCTTTTCCTTGTCCTGAATATGATATCTCGGCTATTCTACGTCTTCTAACCCCAAAAACCCATTCTTACTACATGGCCTTACTATGAACATCTATTGTTCTGCACACATATTATATTTTCTAGATTTAAGTTGCTTATGAGATAATCATACTTAACACACACATCGAATCATTCTCATAACATTTCTTTACATGCAACGCACTGACCTGGTCTCACTTCCATACGTAATTACACGGCGTAAATATGCTGACTAAACTCTTCCTTTAGTCGACAGTGGTGACGCTCTGCTGGTTAATAATGGCAGAAGTCCTTGAACTTACTCCATCTATTTCTGACTCTTGCAGACACTCTAGCACCTGCTTCGCCCTCTGCTCCAATGGTGTCACAGCATTTCTCGACAATCTCAACAAACGTGCCATCCTATTTTCTCTACGCTATTATTTTCTTTCAATTTTATTAACATCTCCAGAGTGTTAACTCTGTCAAAGTGTTGATAACCAATGAATGTGGAATTGAAATGGAGATGGTGTGAGCCAAAACATCTATATTAAATTTCTCTTTGTCTGTCTGTTAGTCTATTCTACTTTTTCCAAGAAATTACTGAGCTGATCTGGTTGAAATTTTGTATGAACTTTTGTTATAAGCTGCAGCGACCTAATCAATATGCCATCCATTCGATGCACAGTCAGACATTAACAGGGATTAACAGGGATTAATAGGGATTAATCATCACAAGACTACATTCACCCTAGAAGTTTTCTCGAAACTACTCGGCCAATCTGTCTGAAATTTTGTATGGACCTTTGTTATGATAAGATCAAGCGAACTAAGTATTATGATATCCGCTTGATACACAGTTAGGGATTAACAGGAATTAACAGGGATTAGTGACCAAAATGTCACAATTGCTCTAGAATTTTTTTCGGAAACTACTGAGCCGATCTAGCTGGAATTTTGTATGGACCCTTGCTATGATAAGGTGCAGCTAACTAAGTATATTGGTATCCGTCTCATACACAGTTAAAAATTAATAGGGATTAGGCATTACCTTCTCCTTTGAGTGTTTCGTTTTTATGAAATCATCTCCTTTTATAGGTGTAGAGTTAGGATTAAGGTGAGGGACAGCGTATTGACAAAAATTTCATTAATGACGGAAATTAAACAGAAAAAGTTCTTGCATTTATTTGGTCCCCCTCGACTGCATTAACTTTATAATGCATACAGAATTTTGCCTAATGGTAAGAGCGTTCGCTATGGATCGAGTGACCGGGGTTCAATCCTCGACGTCATATCAAAGACTTTAAAAATGGCACTTGATGCTTTCTTGGTAAACACTTGATCCTTTCCTTGTTAAGAAAGGGTCAATGGTAAGTGGAGTAATCCTGAAAATTTCAGCTAATAAAAGGTAACTTTGGGATCGCCCTCGACTATAGTCGGACACTTTGTTTAGCTTACAGCACATAGAAGTAAAAAAAAAAAAATGCTTGCGGTTCTTTGAATAATGGATAGATACGTAAAATAAACAACAAATTCCTGCCTATTTTTGATATAATATAATATAAATAAATATATATAAGTACATCACTTAAAACAATAACCATCTCAGCTTTTCATAAAAGTCCAAAGTAGTTCAGCGGCAACGCTAATAATAGTCGACAAGTCAAAATAGCTACAAGCCGATTTGTTTGATCCTGCTCCCCCCACCTCGACTCAGATAATTGTGTCAATGACCTATTTAAAGTTAGTTGGGTAGCGATGCACTTTAGTCTCCCGGTATGTATATCTTGATCTGATGTCGCTATAGTGCATTAATCCCTAATAGTGTAACCTCTGTTTGACACTGAAATAGTTTTTAGCCAATCAGAATGATAAGTCAATAACTGAACCAAATAACGGCATTTTTTTCTTTTTTTTCTGCTCCTCTTCCATTCATTGAAATTATTCGTTCTTTCCGTACTTTTGAATGTTCGATTAATGAAACATTTTTATCGATTACTGGAACAATTTGCCATTTTTATTCGTCTATTGATAAAGGCCTAATGCGTCTGATTGATCAAGAATAACGATCTTATAAAAGAGCCCGGAGAACAGAGGGATACCACTATGCGCCATAATTATGGTTGGTGGCATTAGGTAACCGTGTGAGCTTTACATGTAGTCAGAAATAAATAAATAAACGAAATAGGATTAAAAAAAAAAATAGAGTGCCCGTAGTCTGTTGGGGCACAAACGTTACTAATATTTATTTCGCTTTTATTTCATTCGAAAATTTAGGAACAGTGATCGACGTGTTAGGTACGTGCAATTTAATAGTGAAAACTGATTGCGCCCATAGTTATGAAAGCCAGCCGATCATAATTTTTTTAAAGTTTCAGATTACTTTTGGATTGTGTTTGAAAGAATAAAGCCAAAAGTTAATCTCTAAAAAATACTTAAAAAAAAAAAACAAAAAAAATATTATGAAAAATGTTTTCACGGCGGCTACGGAAACTCGAAAATTCGGCCAAATTTTAAAGTTGTAAAGTTTCTTGAAAGATAAATACTCGTTTTCTTGGAACTATTTCAAAGGCTAAAGTTTGAATTCAAATAAAAAAACTTATTTTTACAAAAAAAAAAAAAAAAAAAGCTTAATTATTGCCACATAGCGACAGTTTAGTAACAGAAATCGGCCTTCGCTCTACCAAAACAACGACAAATGACGTGCAGAATTTCTATGGAAGCCCAAAATGTCAAAAAGGAAATTTTATTTATATATTTAAAGATAAATTAAAACATTACTATACCTAAATTTCTGTAATTTTGAAGATCATGAAACATATTTATTAATTTAAATACTCCTATTTTGTTGTATAAAAAAGTGAGTACTTATATAAATATTTTTAAGTGATTATATAAATATTTTTAAGTGATTATATAAATATTTTTAAGTGATTATATAAATATTTTTAAGTGATTATATAAATATTTTTCTTTATATACAAATAAGATTTTATTTTTATCTATGAAGATTAATATTTAATTTGGTAGTTTCACATTCAGGAGCATTTTTGATAATAGCCAACAATATTATTAGCTAAAAATTCTCAGATTCAGTAATATTCTGAAAATACTGATGAAGTCTGTGTTTTTCCTTATAATTCGAAATAAAACTTTTGTGAAATACCCACACAGCATCAATTTTATTTTATTTTATTACATGATGACTCAAGTTATTCTTAAATGTCTGGTAACGATAAATTACATCAATCCATTTCTTTAAATAAAAGTAAAAGTAAAAATACATTTTAAGTGTGGAAAAGTCAATTAAAATCTGTAATTACACTGACAATTTATTCATTGGGAAATAATAAACTTAGACAATTATTTAGCTGGGGAGCTCGGCCTTGCCGGATCGTAAAATACGCTTAAATATGTTTTAATTCATGCAAATTTCATATTTATTTTTTGAGAGCAAATTTTCTATTGAATATTATATTGTACCTAATATATAACACTGATTCCAAAAGTTTGGCTGCCATCAGCTAGAAGCGAAACCAAAATATTTAGTGCTCCAGCCGTGTACCCTACCGTTTGAGCTAACCAGACAAAGAGATAAAAAGGGTTGAAAATTAAACCACTTCTATCTATGATTGATTTTGCGCATGCCTAAAACTAATAGAAATATGTCAGCAAGTTGACATGAACAGTTTGCATTTCAACTTGCCGACATTATTCTGTACGCGTAATTCATCCACCTAAACAAAAATTTTACTCGTTACAAACAATCCTTGGTGTATAATTTCTATTTTCTGTTAATTTCAGTGTTATGTGACAAGTAATTTAAGAGTTTATCGGTTAAATATTCGCGCATAGATAAACACACATACATAGATTGAGATTGTCGGACTGACTTCCTCATCTTGGTTGTTATAGTCACAACGTTTCGGCTGTTTTGCCCTCTGGCCTTCATCAGGTGTTTTGTATCGAACTGGGGAACCGTTTGTTAGGAGCCTCGAATCCAACCCTTTATTATTATTACGGGGGTACCGTGTTCGGATTCCAGCTAGGCCTTGGGACATAGTTGCTGATTCTCTGTTTTGAATGTTACTTTTTACTTCCTTCGTTCAGGATTGAACTCAGCACCTTTGGGTAACTGTAAACTTTGATACAACGTCTAGAACCACTCGGCCATATGTCACTAGTGACACTAGTGACATATGGCCGAGTGGTCCTAGACGTTACCCCCGTAATAATAATAAAGGGTTGGGTTCGAGACTCCTAACAAACGGTTCCCCAGTTCGATACAAAACACCTGATGAAGGCCGGAGGGCAAAATGGCCGAAACGTTGTGACTATAACAACCAAGATGAGGAAGTCAGTCCGACAATCTCAATCAATGAAAACACCTCATGTCAAAAATACAGACAATTACCAACACATACATACATGCATCTATTGTTTTATTTGTATAAATTAAATAGACTACGGCGGGTGAGATGCAAGTCATGACTTTGTTTTTCAATATTGCTCACCCGTACTTCTCTAAATTAATCGTTAAGAGAAATTATCTTATTTTTTTCAATTATTTTTTCTTCAAGATTATAACATTAAAAAAAAAATTAAGCTGAATTTTAGACGCTCATGCGTACAAGGAAATTGAAATTTTCGTGAGAATTGTTATCACATGAAATATTTTTTTTGAAATTATATTTTTTTTGGTGAAAATATCATCAAAACAATACTTTAGTCAATGACATTATCAGTTTTTCTGCAAGTTATATTAATTTCATTAACACGGAATTTATGGGCCTTTTTTCGTGATGCTTTTATAAATATTTAAAAATAATTAATTGTTAACATTTTAAAAGCGAAAATAAATTCATGCGTTTTTCTTGTACTTAAAACTATAACATTAATAAAGATTCTTTTTTTTACACAAAATAATGCATATATATGTTATGTAGTAGGTCGAACACAAGAAAGTAGTTGTAAGTTATTTATCTGTCTGTCGTTCTATCTATTTATCTATGTATATTATCGATATATATATCTCGATCTAGTTATCGATCTATTTCTGTATCTATCCATCTCGTTCTATCTACGTAACCGGAGAGATAAACAAGAGATGAATATGAAAAATGTTAATAAAAGCTGTCCAAATATAATAATGGACAAGTCACCAGAAGTATCTGATCAGCTGACGAAACTACATGCATGTTACCACATGATCAGGTTAGCTTGAGAACACATTGGAGTTGGAATTAGGACTTTGAACAGGGCGGACGGTTTACCAGGTCGTCCCCCCATTCACCAGGGAGGCAGCTGACGTGTCTCCGAATGGAGACCTAGAATTAACCACTCAAGCAAGATATTCACTTTTCATTCTTCCGCGTCGACATTCTAGAAAGTGAAATACAGATAATATAAAATACAATCAGCGTTTTTGGAGTGAATGCATATTCGTGCAACAACACAAGTAGGGTTCAGATATTGGAGAACCACCATAGACATTTAGTGACACGTACACACATTCCGCTGAATCCTTCGTCACAAGTACATATCGCTGTATGGTGATATGGTTCACCATTACACATTACACACACACACACACACACACACACACACACACACACACACACACACACACACACACATATATGTATAAATTCCAAAGTTAAAATTTTTGGATCTTGTATTAATCAATTCGTTGACAAACTTGAGAACTTATTCAGTGTTTGCATTGTAATATTGTCGGGGCGGGTATATATTATGTATATGTGTGTCTTCTGGTAGTTAGCTTGTATGAGAGTCTATACATTTATATCTACGTGTCACAGTAATCTATATGATGTGTGTATATACGTCCAGCATTGTATCTGCTACAGTATTCGTTCATATGCATTATATATGTGTGTAATTGTATGTTGTATGTTTTCATATATGCGTTCGTATGTGTTGCTTATAGTGACATCATTATCAGCAGTCAGCTGACAGACCGGAAGCGCTTGGATATGTTCAGTACTTATGCAGAATAAGGGCTATGATATTGTCGGAATTTTACGGGCAGTTTACGTAAAAGGCCGGATGGTACCGGACGAAAGTTTCGTGTCATTTTTAACGTAAACACTGGCTATTTTTTTTCAACTAAAAAGATATTGTTTCTGTTATTACGAAGATAGCTCAATAAAATCAATACAATACCCCCTTTGTTGTTACGAAGAAAATACAATGAATGATTATTGGACAATTTTTACAAAACTTTAAGAAAATAAAAATTTAAAAAAATGTTGTAAGGTAAGTTTTATTAATAAGTATTTTGAAAAATAAACAAAATTTTGATTTCATTCTTATATATATATATTTTTTTTTCATTTTTATGATTTTTCTCTTCAAATTAAGATAAATATTTATTTATCTATTTTTTAAATAATAAATCAATGATAGCAAATAAATGTTTTCTTAAATGACATTGGCTGCCACCATTTCATAGACTTAGTATTTCGGTACCTTTCGGCATTTTGTATAAGCTGCCCCGAAAATTCCGACGATAATATTGTCCCTATTCTGCAGTCGTACCAAATGTTCAACACTTATTTACGTGCCACAAGAATGAAGTTAGACTGAAGGTCGGTTTTTAATGGAACTTAAATTCATTCATTTATTGCAGACTACTATCCTTATCCTTTAGTTGTCGTCTCACAGCGAAAGCAGTAATTGCTGAGGATGCAGTTAGGAGATCCGGAGTTCCTATCCCGTTACGGTAACCACCTGACGAAGGCCAGAAGAATAGCCCACAATAAATAAATGAATAATTCTTTTTTACACAGTGGTCACCACTTATCAAGGCCCGGAAGCCACTCAGGGATAAGGGTTATTGCAAGTACATTACGTTAGTGTGGAGATTTGATGAAGTGTTTACTTAAGGGGGCGGTTCATTAGGAATTTGTTAACGTTGGACTTGAACACATCCAAGTCGTAGTCAGGTGGGAAGCAGGCAGACGGAACAGAGTTCCACAGGCGTGCAGTTCTAAGAAAGAAGCTTTGTTCATGGAATCCACGTTTTGATTTAGGCACAGATAAAGAGTGGGGGAAATTTTTCACTGTGGATTCGGCTAGACGGGTGTTTTTCGTAAAAGATTGGCGAGGGGGACCAGAGATGGGAGTTCAGACGAGCAACTGCCATGGAAATAACGATAAAACAAGGATAGGCTCGCAACGTTTCTTCTGTGGAAGAGAGGTTGCAGGGTAGAGAAAAGGGCATCCCCCACTAAGTCACGAAGTCTATTTTGTACTCTGTCAAGGCAGGATAGGCTGTTTTTAGCAGCCCCTGCCCAGATATGGCAGCAGTATTGCATACTTGGACGTACTTGGCTTTTATATAGATAGAGAATTGCATCAGTAGTGATATATCTTCTGGAGCGGAAGAAGGATCCCACCATCTTTCCAGCGACCTTGGCAACAGACTTGATGTACGTGTTCCATTTCAGATCAGGAGTAAAGGTCAAACCCAGAAGCTTGTCAAAACACGGGGCCTCTCCCAGACTAGAGCCATCCATCCCAATTGATGCCAGATGGTGTAAGGATAGGAGTTTGGTTTTGGATGCATTGAAGGTAACCAGCCACGTCTTTCCCCACTGAACCACGCGCTCGAGATCAGAGGAGAGAGAGAATCAGAGAGAACTTTGTCATTTACAGCCTTTGATGTGTTGCCGTAGATGGTCGTGTCATCAGCATAGATGTCAACGAATGATTTAAGTATGTGTTTAGGGAGGTCATTGATGTAGATCAGGAAGAGAGTTAGGCCCAGGATTGACCCCTGAGGGACTCCAGCATTAATACTGCATGCCTTTGATTTTTGTCCATCGACCACTACTCTTATGAGCCTATCGGAGATAAATAATACTCATCTCAATAAGCATTCCAATTAATTAAATAATATAAATTAAATTAAATTCCTCGGAATGGTTTGTGTATATGTGTGTGTTATTGTGATTTAATTCAATTCATTTGGCAACACATAAAGCAATTATGATTCAATTGCTATGTAGAGAAAAGGAGATTGAAATTAACACAAAATAAAAGGATTCAGTGGCCTAGTACTGCCCAAATTCACTTTGAATTATTGCATTTATTACTTTTCAGATAAGTTTATTCCAATGTTCATGGATTCTGATTAAGACATAAGAAAGCGGCTCTACTTCGATTTAATCGAAATCAGAGGTTAAATAGTTTCTCTGATATCCGCGTAGACCTTTCTCTGATGTAGGAGTGAATAATAAGTCTCGAGGTATATTAAAATGACCCCTGAATATCTAGGAAGAGGAAAGAAGAGAATGGATAACCTGTCAGCCTAAAATACATATACATATAAGTACGCACATACACACATGCACACAACACATATATACATATGAAAGATCAAACAGTAACTAAAGATAAAGAAACGTGCATTTAACTGTCTCTTTCTCTCTCAATATATATATATATATATATATATATATATATATGTATAAATAAAGCAGAAAATGCAGATAAATAACCGACTGTGCATTTATTTTTTTAAACTTTCCCATCTATCTAATATATCAATCTACCCACATTTTCATATCTTGTATGTATATTTACTTATATTTTACTATATGCATTTACTTACTTTTTTTCTTGCTTTTTCCTGAATTTGCAGATACCGGCCTTCCTCTCCCCTTAAATAATTTTGTTTTTTATTTTTTATTTCATATTTTATATTTTATTGTTTATTATTTATTTATTCTTTATTCATTATTTATTTTCTATTTATTTATTAGTTTATTTATTTATTTTCCATTTAGTGTCTTCTAACAACTCTTGCTGACATTTTTTTAAGTGATGACCTGTACATTTCAGTTGACCTATATTATTTTGCCCTATGTATTTTTTCGCGCCTTTAACATTTCCTGTCTGGGTCATTTTGACATTTGTTTCCCTTTATTTTATATTTTATATTTAACTCTATCATCCTTTTTTTTTCTCTCTCCTCTTTTTCTTCCCTGATCTTTCTTATTTATATTTATGTCTCGTGAAAAGCATATCTTATTTTTCTTTTATTATTATTGGAATCTTTTCCTTTTTACTCTTGTACACATTTTTGTGAATTATTCCATGGGTTTCTGCCTTTGGATTATTATGGATCATCTTCTTCCAATTACGGGATTTCCTTGGATTTTACTTGTGTAAATGGAAATTCAATTAACTTTCTTGGAGTTATAGATTTGGTTTTACCGTCACTGGATTATTTATCTTCCACCAGAATATCCATTCACCTTTTTCTTCACCATATTCCCTCTGCTTCACTTTTTTTTGTTTTCAAGTAAGATCTTTGACTTACTTGTTGTTTCATCAAATACTTTTGCTTGCAAAATCCGATCCCGGATTTTGCTAATTCCTACCCTCTGATGAGAAGGAAAGTATTTCTCCGAATATCCGCGGATTAAGGACTATCCACTTATCTAGTGTTTCCTTTTCAGAGTAAATATGTTTTTAACTCATATCAAAGTGTTTTTTAACATGTTTTATTAATTGTTTGCTCGTATTATAAGCTCTATTTCCTATTTGGTTTTTATCGAGCTTTTACATCTGGCTGAGATAACTTTATAAATAGTAATACTTTAATATTTATAATATACTTTAATTTACCATCTTGGATCATTTTGGTAAATTTAATTGTAATTTCTGTTATATATATATATATATATATATATATATATATATATATATATATATATATATATATATATATATATATACAGTGATGATCATATTTATTGGCACGGTAAAATAAAAGTTAAATTTTGTCTAATAAATTCTAAAAAAGGGATT
>NC_136497.1:30140600-30165600 GCF_053919585.1 Euprymna scolopes
CTATCTGTTCTATAGAGGCGTATGGAACATTTCTTTTCTTTCTGAACACTGGCTGTTCATTTACTTTTACGTCAAATTTTGCTACCGCTTTTGTACACCTTCCGAAACCGCCTGAAAATACGTCTTGGAAATTCTCTTTTTTTTTGTTTTTACTCGCATTCACCCCAAACACGGCATATCACCATTTGGACCTAAGAAAAATAAACAAAACGTTGGTTTACGTTACATTTAAAACTTCTGTATACCAGTACACTCAGAGAAGCAGGTAGGTAATTCCAACGTCTAACTGTTCGAGGGAAGAATCTATTAGAGTAGAAAGCTTTCTGACATTTAGAGACCTCAACATTGAAGGGGTGTGATTTTGTTGCTAAGCGGGTTTGTCGGTCAACATTATTATAAACCTCTAATTTCTTTTTGCCTTTCAAAACAATGGGGGATCTTAAGAGTATGCTTCCGGCATGCCACTGGTTATAAGATACTACCTGTACCTACCTGGATTTACCCGGGAATCTTTTTACTTCTATGTTGTTTCAGTTCATTGTAAGCTCTTCTATACACAGTGTTTGCAATAAGGTAGATCGCTATGACACCATAACCGCATACCAAGTATAAGTTACGCGTTTATTACAGTTGAAAAACGCAAACCCATAAATAGAACATTATACATAACTTTTATCAAGCAAACTCAGTCTGTGATCGCTCTTTATCTTGGAGTAGAATATTTACATTTGGATAAGATCGATATCAAACTACAAACGTCTAACACTGTTATTTACTTCTTTCCTACTGCAGGAAGATGTGACACAAAGTTCGGAGGTGAGGAAAGTCAAGCTAGCTCTCCTAATAGACGGATACTCTGTTCTTTTAAAAATTGCCTGAGCCGCCCATCGGCATTCCCTAAACATACTCACAGTCTTTTTTTTTTTTTGCTTTCTAACCAACTACAACATGCTCGTCTTCACGTCTAATGTAAATAAATATTTGTTAAGATGTCATCTATGATAATCAATTCCTCTCCTGACCATTCCACTCATTGTTTCTGACCCCTTCGCCCAGCTGACTATCTCTGTTACACTTATCCGGGCCTTGATTAGCCGTGAGCCAACTCTACTGGGCTCCTGACTCTCTCTTACACTTTTGGAATCCTCAAAGGGTCATAATTTTTCTGTGCTACGTGACCCCGTATTCAAGTTTCATCTCAACACAACAACATATTGCCATTGCTACTATCTACCACCTCATTCGTCTCTATCTAATGACTACTTTCTAACAGTCTGCTGAGTATTTTACCACAATGTAACGTTCATTAGTAGTGAGTTGTGGCACTTCCATATATAAGCGCTCTAGGTGGCCACCTAGTGGAGAGCACAGGTTCTCTGTGCCGTTAATTTTGTAGTCCGACTAGTATAAATTATAAAGGCTGATAATATTGGAACCAAAAGCCTTCAGGTAGCAAATGTTAACGTCTCCGAGGGCTCGGATATACTGAATCTGTGAAGTTACTTTCACTAATAATAGCTCCTGCCTACAAGAAATCAAACCAGTGAGAGATAACCCACCGTTCGAATGAGCTAAATAAAAACTATGTCACTATCAAGCGGAGGTTAATCCAATAAGGGCCTGATTCTCAACAGCGACACCAGTTGTGATCTAAAAGTTCACACGTCGGATAATCAGCAAATAATTGTAAGGTCATTGACATATATTTTCGTTTCCTTTTATTTTTGCACGGTGCTGGGAAAGGAGCGACATATTTTCATGATTACTATGGAAATGCAATAATTTCGAATTATCAGAATCTGGACTTAAAGTTTTACTGTTTTTCTATTGAATTCTTTAAAATTAAAACGGCTGATTTGTTTTATTAAAAAAACACGTATTGAGGGATTATGCTTCTCTTTATCTCTCTCACCCCCCTCTCTTTCTCTCTCTCTCTCTCTCTCTCTCTCTCTCTATATATATATATATATATGCATATATAATATACATATATATGTATATATAATATATATATGTATATATGTATGTATGTATGTGTGTGTATATATATATATACGTACATACATACATACACAAATATATATATATATATATATATATATATATATATATATATATATATATATATATATAATACTTGGATTTTCATGTATAAATATAAAAAATAAGTATGTTCATAAAAATAAGTATGTCCATAAAAATAATTACAAAAAAAGGGGAAAGATTGTGCCCGAAATAAAATATCCTCATACAAAATCTCGAAAATTAGTCGATTAAGACGCGACCTATAAAAGCAAAAATTACCCACAACTGAAACGCGGAAATATTAGGTTTACCGTAACATTTAAAACAAGGATTTTGGCGAGAAATTAAAAAATAACAAAATATCCAGCTTTTCGATAATTCTATGATTTCAATGCGCACATTATATATATATATATATTCGGAAAACTGGTCCTTTATGGAATAAATATCGATTGAAAACACATTTTGTTACCGTTTATAATAAGAAGAAAAGAGATTATACCCTCCATAATATTAAAAAAATTTACTTGTTTACTGTTGTTTTAAAAAAAATAAAATCGATTTTCTAAGTATCCGTTTTCTACCTAGCTGACTAAATTGTTAGCGGTTTCACCTATTTTAAAGCGTTTATTCTGTTACAAAAACGAGACTAAAAACCGCATAATATTAAAAAAAAAATATATATATACTTATTTACTGTTGTTTTTAAAAGGGCAACATCCTAAGTTGTTGGTAGTTTAATTTATTTTGAAGTGTTTATTCAGTAAAAAAAAAAAATAAAGAAAAAACGTAGCGTCGAATGTTACGTGAGAACAAGAAATAATGTCCGACATGAGGGGGATCACATCATGGAGGTCTTCATAAATTTCTAAAAATAGAAAATTAAAAAAAAAATACTGAGGAAGATTAAGTTTTAAAAAGAGTCCCCACCATCCAAAAGAAAATTGTTTTTAAAAGAGACTATACCCCTCATAATATTTTTACTTGTTTACTGTTGTTTTTGAAAAAAATAAAGTGATTTTTCTAAGTGTTCGTTTTCTACCTAGCTTTGTAAGTTTTTAGTGGTTCAACTTATTTTACAGAGCTTATTTGGTTAAGAAAAAACAAAAGCAAGTGATGTTGAGTGTTACTTTTGAACAAAAAATGTCCGACATGAGAGAATCACGTCTTAGGAGCCTCGATAATCACTCAAAAATAGAAAATTAAAGAAAATACTGAGGTAGATATAGTTTTACAACAAGCCTCCCCTCCTCCAAAAGAAAATAAATATGTATATTTTTAGGTAATGTCCAAGATAACTACTCGGAAAAAAATCAAGTTACCGGAAGTGGATACGATTGATTATGTAACGAAACCGAACGGAATACAAGAAAAACGAAACCATATATTTATAAAAAAATACTTTAGTTTTTAACATTGCTTGTGTTATTACGAAACAAATAAACAACAAAAAAGAAGAAACACTTCTTGTATTATTAAATAATAAAACAAATATTTTGCAGCTAATTCTACTCTATGCGATCAGGGCCGCCGACCCCCCGTATTTCCTCATGTGTCTGAAAACACGCTATGCGACAATTAAAATATCTGTGCGTGATGTTGCCAAACAAATCAGAAACCTCTATTCTAATAAAGCAACTGGCACTGACGGCATTCCTATTATAGTGCTCAAGAAGCTTCAATCAAGACTAGCTGCCATACTTATAAAGCTGTACGTTGTCAATGAAAATGGCCTACCAACACCCTGGAAAACCTCATCAGTATGTCCCGTATTTAAAAATCCAGTTCATCGGTCATCGCCTCTCAATACAGACCAACCAGTCTCCTATGCGTCATGAATAAGTTGCTGGAACCTGTGTTTAATAGAGTAGTAAGCAACCACCCCAGAAAAAATAACCTCCTAGTGACATGCAATATGGTTTCCGTTCTGCTAGATCTACAGCTGATGTGCTAATGGTTATATCTCATAGGATTAGTGAATCTGTCGACGGAGGCGTCATTTCTAACTCGCTCTTGCTATATCAAAGGTCTTTGATAGGGCATGGCATAAAGATCTATTCCACAAGCTCTCCAGCTACGTATACGGTATAGCTGGAAATATCTTCTCAGTTATTTAATAATTTCTGTCTGATAGGTTCGTAAGAGTAGTGGTTGATGGGCAGAAATGAAAAGCTCACAGTATTAATGCTGGAGTCCCTCAGGGGTCTATCCTGGGCCCAACTCTCTTTCTGATCTACACCAATGATTTCCACAATCATATCCCAAGATCATTCGTAGACATTTATGCTGACGACACTATTATCTAAAGGCGTTAAACGACCAAGTTTTCTCTACTTCTTTCTCTTCTGATCTTGAGCAACTGGTGCAATGGGGAAAGAGGTAGCTGGTAAATTTTAATGCATCTAAAACGAAGCTTCTATCTTTACATCATCAACGCTCTGATCCCCGTCTGGCATCAACTGAAATGAATGGCTCTCGTCTTGAAAAGCTTCTACTCCTGATTTGAAATAAAACACGTACATCAAATCTGTTGCCAAAGCTACTGGAAAAATGATGGGATTGTTCTACCGCCCCAGTAGATATCTCACTGCAAATGCAATTGTCTATCCTTATAAAAACGAAGTACGCCCAAGGATGGGGCATTGTTACCATATCTTGGTAGGAGCTGCAAGAAGCAACTTGTCCTGCCTTGACAGAGTTCAAAATAGACATATAGCCTAGTGGGAGATGCCATTTTTTCTTTCCTGCAACCTCTTTCCCAATGAAGAGACGTTGCGAACCTATCTCTACTTTATTGTTATTTTCATAGCAAGTACACGTCTGAACTTCAATCTGCCAAACTTTCACGAAAAAACTCGTCTAGCTGAAACCACTCTGAACAATTTCCCAGCACTCTTTATCTGTGCCTAAACCTAAACGTAGAATCAATGAACAAAGCTTCTGTCTTAGAAATACATGCCTGTAGAACTCTCTTCCGTTTTCCTACGTTCCAACTTCAAGTCCAATATGAACAAGTTCTTGATGAGCAGTCTCCTTAAGTAATCTAATTTACTAAATTTCCGCTACTAACGATTACTACGACTAATGACTATCGTATACTCATTAACCCTTATCCTCAGGTGGCCCCCGGGCTTTGATATGTGGTGACTCCTTTGTAAAAGAAAGGTGCTCCAAAGTTGTATCTGCGCCTTACTTTTCGATATTGCATGAAGTATTCTCGAAGGTATATCGTAAAAACGTTGTTAACACAAAAATCGATTTGTTCAAAAGAAAATCATACATTGTCGTTACTGTTTAAAAAGGGCATACATTAAATCTTAGAAAATTCGGCAGTTGGAACTACATCAAAATTTCGACAAACCTCGAAAATTTCAAGGTCATGCTTAAAGGTCAAAAGTCAAGGACATTTAAGTTGCGGGACTTCATGGGCAACAACGTGCGGCAAATAGTGAATCTCTACGATAGAAGAAACCGAAGTTATCACCAAAAATATACTCGTTAATTTTTAAGTGACTTTAAATTTTATCTTTGATCTATATATGCTAAAAGTAAACGAGTTGTATCATAAACGATATTTTGATAAAGTTTAGTAACAATTGGTTAAGCGATGTGGATACTAGGCTGACCACAAACCAACAATTTCGAGATAATCTATTTGGTTTATTTATAAAAAAGAACGAATGGCAGGTGAAATGTGAAAGATGAAAGCTAAGAGGGAGTCGTTGTATACATGCATGTATTTTGTGTGTGTGTGTATCTGTATTTAAATGTATGTTCGGTTGTGCGTGTGCGTGTGTATTTATTTCTATTTATTTGCATGTAATTATAAAAATGAGAACAAATAGACAAACGGATTTATCAGCGAGGAAGAGAAGACGTAGAAAAATGGTGAAACTTGAACTTATTCATCGCAGCGACACCAGCGAGAAAAGGACCGACTTAAATTCGGAATGTTTAAACATTTAGATAGATAGATAGACAGACAGACATTCAGATAGATAGATAGATAGATAGATAGATAGATGTGTTCTATCTTTGCATTTCGAATAAAATTATTTTTTTCAAACAGTTCGACTGCTGATAGGTTTGTTCGTGCGCATTTAAAACTTTCTATTTCCAAAATTTTATTTAATAATGCTATTCCAAATGTGACAGACAAACGAAAATGCGATTTCAAACTTAGTCGTAATAGACAAAAGAAGAAAAAAAGGTTATTTCGAACTTTAAACGTGACAGACGAACTAAAATTTTATTTCAAACTAAAGCATGACAAACAAAAGAAAATGCTAATTGAAACAAACCTGACAAACCAGAAAAAATGTTATTTAAATTGGACCGTGATAGACCAACAGAAATGCTATTTTAAGCTTAAATGTGACAGACAAACGAAAATATTTCAAACTTAAACGTGTCCGACACACAAAAATGGTATTTTAAACTTGAATTTGACCAATCGAAACTTAATCGATAGACATATTAATTGAACTGGAGAGATTCTGAGAGAAATCTAAAAAAAAAAGAATAACTATTTCTGAATGATTATTTTCAAATACGCGTATAATGGAATCAACACTACACAATCCTCCTACGATTAGTAAGGTGCGTCTTCATTTTGAAGAGTTGTTCTCCTAGGCATTAGTGCCTCCTTTTGGAAGGAGTTACAATTTATTGTCTGTCGAATGAGGCATATTATTCATTTTATTGCCATTCCAGAATACCCCGTTTCAGAGTGGTGAGGTGTAGCTTGATCATATTCAATAAAAAGAAGCTCTATGGGGACGTAAGTATAAAGGAGTCTAGTATTAATTACGATTATTAGTTCTCATTAAGTTCTCGCCCAATCATTGAGAGGTTAACTCCAAAATAAACAAATAAAAAGGAAAGAAAAGGCCAATGGCAAGGTCGAAAATGTGTACTTTATTTGATGTCTCTAACGTGGCTCGAGTAAGTTCGTTTCCTCTATTGTCTTCAAATTTATTTATAGAGTAGATCAGTTGTGGTCTGTTTAAAATCGCCGTTCCCATAGTAGCAAGCCGGATACTGTTAATTGGTATGACGTTTATCTGATTGGCATATTGCCATACTCAGCTTTTTTTTTTTTTTAACGTGAATCACAACAGTAAAGAAAGCACCACCCTTCACTGTGAGAGGTTCCCACATGCCGTGAACCGTTCATCTTTCATAGCTTTTATCCTCGAACCGCTTGCCTTTTGAAATTAACTCCCTGTTCCCAGTTTCCCCGATAGTATCAACATGAACAAAAAATTAAATGTAATTCGAACTACACCCTTCGGCAACCTTAGGATGCCCCTAGAATTATGGCCCCCTAATGGACAATCGCTCTTACATCTAAGTGGAAATATAGCTTGTTTGGACCTAACATAAAAGGAAAGTAAAGAACAAAATTGAAAAAAAAAAAATCATCAGCGAACGGCCTGAAAATTGCCTTCAATCCAGCTGTTATTTAACGTGTTATATTCAGCTTATGCAGCATATTCGATCATCAAAGTTAAGAAAGGTTGACCATAGCCAGTTCCAGATGGGTAACTATTTGTTAATACCAGGCGTTGTATGTAGAAGGATGTCGACACCTCTCTGCAAGAAAAAAAAAAAAAAAAAAAAAAACTAACGTGATCTATATGCGACTAGAGACCGGTTGTGAACATGATATTTCCATGAAACTTTTAAACCCGCCTAGGGTGAATGATGCTAGTCTATATTTTAATATTAAGTATATATACTGAATAGTTCAAAAGAGATGGTTTGTTTATTTGTCGTATTATTAAAACCGACATTTTTAATTTTACGTGATTTACAATCTAGTTTTTTGCACTTTCCATCGTATATATTACGCGTTAAGGAAAACTATTTTTTAAATGTACAACATATTTAAAACCACGTCATAATATATTTTTAAATTTGGAATTTAATATCTAGCAAATGACGCAACTGCCTATGACAACACATCGAATAGCATTGGTAATCAAACTCTCGCTGACTCCATTTATTTTATCTGGAGTGTATGATACAAGAGGGAAATAGTGGCTTGCTACTTTTAACATAAAACCAAGCTTCTTTCTATCACTGAAGACAGGATCTTTGCGTTGTCGTAGAGTGAAATAAATGACCTTCTTGAAGAAACTATTATATACTCTTCGGACTGACTTTTCCTCTACTCATAAAATGGAAGGCTTACTTGCATTCAATGTGTTGCTAGGATTACTGGTAAAAAAATGGTTGGCTCATTCTATCGCTCTAGAAAGTACATAACGCCTGATGCTCTCCTCAACCTGTATAAGAGTGAGATACGTCTCAAGATGGAGTCTATTACCACATCTGAAGAGGTGCCGCTCACTGTACTCTTCGCTGCTTTAATGGAATTAAGAATCGACTAAAATCTAGCGTGTGTGTGTGTGGGGGGGGCGCTGATATCTTCAATTTTATGCAACCTTTTTCTCACAGAATAAATGCTGGCTAGTCTAGCCGTGACACTTCCGAAGATACAATCTCGACTGCTTGACATGTGCTACCTGCGAAAGGATGTTCCACCCTACGAGATGATGGCTTCAACACCGGCGGATAATGCACCAGGCCTTTGCCTAGTCATTTCAAGACATAGGGGACTGCCAAGAATGGAACGAATGGAAACTATCGTTATTTTCACGGAAGGTGTTCGACTGATCTCACATCTACGGTCCCCTTTTTTGTAAGGCATTCACAACAAGAACTCGTCTCTCTATAGCAATAAAGAAAAACTTCATTTTCTTTATCAGTGTATCTAGGGGCAGATGAACTTTCCACGAACAGAGCTTATTCGCAAAAGCTTCTCGTCTGTGGTACATGTTGTCATGGGACTGCTTCCCTGCAGATTAAAACTTGTCGTTTTAAAGCCAATGTCAACTGATTCCAATCCAAAACCGTCATCACTAGTATTAGAACTACGTTCTGTTCTGACAATCGTTCAATTCCATTAGCATCCTCGAACAGCCTTTGGATTTGATAAGTGGTGATCATTTAGTATAAATAAATACATTAAATCTCATTCTTCATTTAGCAAAGTAGTGGACCCTAATATTCCGAATCTCTAATTGTAAATGTAATTCTTTAATTTTTTAAAAATTAATTTTGTGATTGTTTTTTTTTTGTCCACCTTAAAATCTAAATATTACATTTCAATTTCGATGTCTAAACTTTGGAGACAAATGGGCTTAATTGATACATATGTAAAAGAACAGTTAGATCCCTTAAAAATGTTTTGTCTAACAATCTATCCAATTATTTCCATTAGAGAATTAATGAAAAAGTTGTTGATAAAGTATCAAAAGGTCAGTGTGACCTATTATCCCTCGCACTTTTCTCCCCGCTCCTTTCCAGTGCACAACGTCACGTAGAATCCTAACATTGGCCTACGTGATTTGCCACTCGTTTAATAATAGAAACATATCAATCTAGATCCTCCTCGCACGATTCATTTTACAGCTGGTGTCGCTATTCTGTAGAAATAGGCTCATTCAAGATTACACAAGATCTGTTATAGTTATTATACACAAGCCTAAAATATATGCTCTGGTGGTTTTAGTCTATTTCCTTTGGGAGAAGTGGAGATTAAAATAACGTTATTGGTGAAACATAATTTCTATTGTCCGTTCGATATTTCCTGGATGGGATTCTATTTTTAATGAATATGTTTTATTACTTCGTTTTATTTTTGTTCTTATGTTGGCCACTTCTTTGACTAATTTAGTTATTATTTTTCCCCAATGTCCCCAATACAAATTTTATTATTTTGTGCTTTACTTAGCCATTTAGTTATAGATTTTTATAAGTTTAGAAGCCATTTAATAATAATAATAATAATAATAATAATAATAATAATAATAATAATACACACACATATATATATATAAGACGTAAAAAATAATATATATATATATATATAGAAGTAAAAAATAAGTTTACAAACCACCTCTCAACTGCAACAGCTTAACCACACGAAATCGTACTCCTTCCTCCTCCTCACCCCATACTCCCTTCTTTTATCACACCTCCCTCCAAAAACACCTACTGTTCACATTCACCCCACCCCATTTTATTCCAGAACGTTAACCACACCCAAATATCTCATAAAACTAATGTTATTTTGACTCTCAATTCAATATTGATTCTTTTTTGGTCTGAGGAGGTGTTATCCTTGATGCCACTGAAACATGTACGCACATATGTAAGAAATAATGTTTCCATAATAAACAGACTATATACACGCTCTGTCTTGCACTAAGCAATCTTTAATAATCACGTGAATTTCATTGGATTTACATCTAGGAAACCAATCTATATGCGTTTGTGTGTGCCTGGTTACGAATAGGCTCCTATATGGTTGACTGTTATAGAAAACTGATCGCATATAATGATAGGAGATGTATCGAGACACAGGAATGGGCATGTTTGATCTGGCATAATGATAATTCATTAAAATTGTGGGGTCTGCGTACGCGCCTGGTCCACAAAGTATGGGAATAAAAGAATTTAAAAATTAAAAAAAAAAACCGTTTACAAGTGTTTTTGATATAGATGTACATAAGAATACTTTGATAAGTATGTTTTAAGTTAAATAGGGATAGTATAATAAAATTGTGTGGTCTACGTTCGCGCCTGGCCCCCATAGAATGGAAATAGACACAAAGTTTAATAAAGACTTTTAATATCTATCTGCGTAAGTATATTTGATAATTATATTTCAGTTTGAAGAAATATGGCATTATAAAATTATGGGGTGTTCGTTCGCGACTGACCTCCATAGAATGGAAATATGTCACAAAGTTTAACAAGGTTTTTTTAATATAGATCCACAGAATATTGTGATAAGTGTTTCAGTGTGAACAAATATGGTATAATAAATTATGGGGTTTATCTATTTTATTTTTACTTTCATCATATTTTGTTTTGGTTTTGATACCCCCAAATTAGAAGCTATCTCTTTGCAACCCTTCCTTTTCATAACCTATAATACTTTCATAAATCAGAGTCCATTTTCTGTATGCTGTTTTTGAACCCAGTCAACGACGGGTACTTTTGCTAGTATATATATATATATATATATATATATATATATATATATATATATATATATATATATATGTCAACTACTAAAGATTTTCAGAATTGAGAGCGAGCGTGAAAATGTTGGGTTATTAAGTGTTGTTATATATATATATATATATGGACACAGATCACAAACCCAAAACGCGCACACTTATTAGAAGCCCTACAGATTTAAAAAAGGCCAAACACCAACAAAATAAATTCCAAAAATAGTGACTGCATATAAAAATGCCTATAATGCTAACATAAGTAGCTTATTATATTGTAAACACCATGTGATTTCAGGAAAGAGTGACTATAAATATCTAAGCTTATTGCTAATCGTTTTAGCACCCGAACCAACACGTTGGATGCAGAAGCAGTCGCAATAACTAAATAAATAAATAAATAAATAAATCCCCCCAAATGTAAAGATATTCGACTCAGCTTTTTCAGTTGAAATGAACGGCATTTATTCATAGTACATCTAAAATAACGCATTACATCTTGTTTTAACAGTCTACTTTGTTCATCGCGTCTGGCATGTAGTTAACGAAACCTTGCAATCTCGACGAGAGCAAAAATTCCTCTCACCACT
Organism: Euprymna scolopes; assembly: GCF_053919585.1. Classification (NCBI taxonomy): domain Eukaryota; kingdom Metazoa; phylum Mollusca; class Cephalopoda; order Sepiida; family Sepiolidae; genus Euprymna; species Euprymna scolopes. Next base: position 30,152,305 of record NC_136497.1, read on the forward strand.
ACGGGTCACTCGTTCATCTTACGCTAGCACGCGCCCTTTTCAGTCCTCGCCAGATGGTGTCCTTTTTTCTCTTCGCTTTTTCTTACTCTTCTCTTCGTCAGCTATGACGTCATATCGCATACCGGCTAAGACATTTGCACACGCATCATAAAGCTGCTGCTGCTAACACGCGTCATGAGGAAATTAGAAAGGATCAAGACAAAACAATTGTCCGCCATATCTGGAGAGTAGATAATACAGTGGATGTGTTATCGGCAGCTCCAATAACTCTCGCTTCTCCTTTTTTGTCCCTCAGTCCTCATTCAATGATCGATTTTTCTGACAAAGGGCGAAGAAAAAGCTGCTTAACAGGTCGGTAGTACTTGGTGACCAGTAGTCTGAGATATCGGAAATTTTTCTGTCTCTGTCTGTCCTTGTGGCCATGTCACTAGTAAGGGTGCTGGAGGTAAACGTTTTGTCTGGGCTGACGTTATCCGCCTGATAGTCAGGGACACGAACCTTGGATTAACCACTAAGGAGGCTGTCCTATCAGCAGGCGCAAAGTACTGGGACTGCTGTATTGCCATTTGGTGAGTGGATCTGGACCATGCAGTAGTCTCTGGTGGGGCCTCTCGATGCCATACTAGTGGGTAATTGTTACGGCTTTACCTTTTCGTGTGCTACAAAAAAAAAATTCGTGTCTTTTTATCTCTTACTTTCCCTCTCTGTACTGCTCTAACCAAGTATGCCGACCTATTCCACAAATCCCAAAACCTCAACATGAAATATCTCCAGAATAAAAACTCGATTTAACCTAGAACCCCATCTTCCAACGTAGACCCCTACTATCAGGTCTCCTTCTCCAACATCAGGGGTCTACGTTCCAACCTTCCAGAGGTTGAAACCCAATTACAGGAGACGAAACCGAACATATTACTTCTAAGTGAAACTGGAATAGGGCCGACCACTTCCCTAGATGAGTTCATAATTAACGGATACTCTAATTTAACAACTAAATCTGACCCCAAGATCGCCATGGACATGGACTATGTGCCTACATTAAGGATGGCTTCCCGTGTGTCAGGGATATCTCTAGAGAAGATCCTAATTTACCCTATATGTGCTTCAGGATTGCACTTGCTAACACCACTGCATTTATATTTGCCCTCTATCGGCCCCACAACAGCGGAGTTACTATCTTTAAGAGCATATCTGAGAAAATAGACCACATACTGTCTGCACATCCCTCGGATAACATCCACATTTGTGGTTACTTCAACGTCCATAACGTGGAATGGCTGACCCATTCAAATAAGACAGACGATGAGGGGAGTTTTTTTTATGATTTTGCCATTGCTTATGACCTCAGATTGTTCGCGAACCCACCCGTGTGCCCGATACACCCGGTCAATATGCAAGCCTGCTAGACCTTTTTCTCTCAACTTCCCCTGAGCTATGTTCATGTTCCGTTCATTCTCCTCTAGGATCCTCCGACCACTCCGTCGTATCAGTTAAGATAAAAACGAAATGTAAGAAGTCCCCAGACGTACCCCTCCACCGTACTGTATACCGATACTCTATGGTTGACTGGGATAGCTTCCGTACATTCATATCTGATTTACCTCTACACTCAATGTTTAAAAAGGAAGAGTCCTCTATAGTATCAGATCTGACCGAATGGTTAATTGTAGGCATAGACCAATTCATACCATCTAAAAAATTCCATTAAGTCCAAGATAGCAAAGTTCTTATCGTCTTTGCCCAAAGGCATATCTGATCGTGTGGCAATTCTTTCCCTAGAGTTAGATGGAAACACCAGGGTGACGCTAGTTAGTTGTTACGCCCCAACGTTAGCCAGTTCAGATCAAGAGAAGGATGACTTCTACGATATCCTTCGTGATGTCCTCTCCAGAGTTCGACACCATGATAAACTCGTTCTTGCTGGCGATTTCAATGCTCGTGTTGGTAGTGACCATCTGTCGTGGACCGGTGTACTTGGTAAGCATGGCATAGGCAAGGTAAATGCAAATGCTTTACGAATTCTTACAATCTGTAGTGAGTTTGACCTCTGTATTACCAATACCATATTCCAACAACCTGTGCATCGGAAGGCGACATGGATGCATCCTCGTTCAAAGGACTGGCATCTTATTGACTTCGTCATAACAAAGCGGAAGCACATGAGTGACTTCAAAATCACTCGCTCTTTCCACACTTCTTGCTATCTTTCGGATCACGCCCTTCTCAGAAGTAAACTGTCGTTGCATGTGCGAAGACACATAGTTACAAGATCAACACTCCCCAAACGCATTGATGTGCGGCCTCTTAAATCCAGGGAAAAGAGAACTGAGCTCTCCAATAAGCTTGATGAAAACCTTGAGGGGGTTGATGAAACTGATGATGTTGAATCTTCTTGGAAAGCATTGCGAGAAGAAACTCAAGCTGTAGCAGTAGAAGTCCTTGGAATACCGAAAAGAAAACACCAGGATTGGTTTGACGAAATGACGATGAAGTTAAAGCACTGATTAACCAAATGCACTCATCTCACAAATGTTGGATTGAGGACAAAAACTTAACAGTGAAGCACACGGCCTACAAAAAGTGTAATGAGCTATGAAAGAACAATGGTGGTACAATAAGGCAATTGCACTGCAGGGAGCTGCTGACAGCAAGAACACGAAAGCCTTCTATGATGGTCTGAAAGAGGTATTTGGTCCTCAGAAAAGTGGTGCTTCCCCATTAAATACAGCTGATGGATGGGCATTGCTGACTGATAAATCAGATATTCTCAATCGTTGGAAGGAGCACTTTGAAACTGTCTTAAACACCTCATCTGTCATTGACAGCGATGTCGTGTCTTCTATTCCTCAGAATCCAGATATTCCAGAATTGTCATTGGAACCTACTTATCAGGAGGTATGAGAATCCATCAAATAAATTGCTTCTGGAAAGTCTCCATCACCAAAGGATCAAATTCCGCCTGAAGTGTACAAGTATGGTGGGCATGTGCTGGTAAAAAGCTCCATGCTCTCTTTGTAAAGATATGGAAAGCAGGCGAGTTCCACAGGACTACAAAGATACCTGCATCAAACATCTCTACAAAAATAAGGGAGTCAAGAATGTCTGTGACAACCATCGGGGATATCTCTGCTTTCAATTGCAGGAAAGATTCTGGCTAGGCTCATTCTAAACCGAATCATAAATCGTCTCGTTGATAAGGTGTATCCAGAGTCCTAGTGTGGGTTTCGGTCAGGTCGCGGCACCATTGACATGATATTTTCCTTACGTAAGGTCGCAGAAAAGGTCCGTGAGAAAAATCAGGAATTGTATATGGTGTTTGTTAACCTGACGAAAGCCTTCGACACTGTGAATCGCGATGCTCTTTGGCAAGTTTTAAGAAGGCTTGGTATTCCAGAAAACATGCTGAACGTGATCATTTCCTTTTACGAGGGGATGAAGGCCAATGTTGTCTCAGATGGTATGATGTCTGATCCATTTGATGCTACGAATCGGACCAAACAGGGATGTGTAATGGCGCCAGTCCTCTTTGCGCTCTTCTTTTCACTAATGCTGTTTCAATTTCGGTCATCCGGTGGCTTATTTAACCATCAAAAGTTTAAGGACAAGACTCTTCTTCGCACCGAAATTATTCGCGATTTGCTCTTCGCTGACGATGCCGCAATGGTAGCCACATCCTTTGAAGAAGCCCAGGTTCTTCTTGATCGATTTTCAGCCGCGTGCAAGGCCTTTGGCCTGACAATTAGCATAAGGAAGACTCAGGTAGTGCATCAGCCACACCCTACTCCAAAACAAGTTGAAGGCGTAAAGCAAAATCCACCAGAGTGTAGATTTCCTGCGCGCAAGCTGAAAGTCGACGGTCATGATATCAATTATGTCAAGTCCTTTCCTTACCTTGGTAGCAAGGTGAACCAGGGCGGTTCTCCTGATGATGAAATTGTCAACAGGATTGCTAAGGCCACTTCTGCCTTTGGAAATCTTCGCCATCGCTTGTGGAACGAAAGGGGTATTCGACTAGACACAAAAATCTTTGTCTACCGTGCTGTTGTTCTTTCCATTCTTCTTTATGGATCTGAGTCATGGACTCCATACAGACATCACATTAATCAGTTGGACGTTTTCCACAAAAGCTGTCTACGTTCCATATGTGGTCTTAGCCTCCGCGACAAGGTATCAAATGCCGAATTATTCACAAAATGCAAAATAGCTGACATTGAATCATTCCTTATTCAATCGCAATTGCGGTGGGCTGGTCATGTATTGAGGATGCCCGATGACAGAATTCCAAATATTGCGATGTACAGTCAATTTGAGGGTGGTAAAAGAATTGTCGGACGTCCTTGGCTTAGGTACAAGGACAAGTTGAAGAGTAACTTGTCTGCAGTGAACATACCATACAGGAGTCTTGAAGGTGAGGTGAATGACGGAAAAGGATGGAGATCAAGGTGTTTTGAAGGTCTCCAGAGGTTTCAATCTGAAAGCTTAAGGCAACTGAAAGAAAACAGAGTAAGAGCAAAACGACTAGCAGCCGAACCAATATCTGCAGCGTTAAATCCACATTCATGTTCTATTTGTGGCCTTGTTTGCAAGTCCCTTGCTGGACTAAAAAGTCATCAGAGGCAAAGGCATAAATGAGTTTTAGAAATATGGGTTGTCCAAACCTCATACGTCGAAATCGACGGGGGAGTCCATCATATATATATATATATATATATATATATATATATATATATATATGATAAAAATAATGGAAATAGTATTCCGACAAAATAGAGAAATAAAGAATAACTTGTATCGTATCTTTTTAAGACTATATTTTATTTAATTTATTAATTTGGATTAAAAAAAATGAATGTGGTTTTGCATGTATTTATAAAAACTCTCCTACTCTCTATTTCAGTTTGTATTTCTCCTCAAACCACAACTCATTTTTGAGAAAATCTGAATGTTTTTAACGAAAACTTTAAAATAAATTTTTTACATTAATTTTTTAAAACTTATTTCGGAATAGAACTTCTTTACAATTTAATAAGTAACATATTTCATATAGGTTTCATTAAAAATATTCAGTAGATAACGAGAAAAATAGAGATGAAAATTTCAAAAGGACTGTATAACTGGTTACACTCAATAGTAGTCCTCGTCAGCGAAAGTCTTTGTTATTGTTCTTCTATTATTATTATTATTATTATTATTATTATTATTATTACTATTATTATTATTATTATTATTATTATTTAAAAAAATTTGTGTCCTGCCTTTCGCGCGAGGACTAATATATATATATATATATATATATATATATATATATATATATATATATATATATAGTGTTATAATGGAATAATTCCAGGAGGAAATCCGGGTATGAGAGCTCAATGTGGTAAACAGAGCAATAACATAAAAATATAACACGGAAATTACATAATTGTCGATGCAATAATTTATTTCAACCTTATGGTATTTTCAAGCATCTAAACTAGACAATTACATTTTTGATACTGAAATAAATAAAGAAAAAGAATCGGGCTCCGACCGTCAAAAACCAGAGGGGGTGGTAGTAGCAATCCACTTAATATATTTTACAGAGAGGGTGGGAATTAAGTTAGTATGGGAGGGATTTAAAAAAAAACAACAAGAACATTATGACACTTAAAACGGCTGTCCGGTAGCCCGACGTAACAACACACACACACACACACACACACACACACACACACACACACACACACACACACACACACACACACACACACACACACACACACACACACACACAACACACATACACACACACACACACGCCCCTAAATATGCACGTCCTTACACGTAAATGACCTGACACGCGTTTACTAACATAGGAAGAAGAGGGAGAAATATACGGATATAGAGAGAAGGAAATAAACTGCGCGTAAGGGAAAGAGAAGAAGAAAGAAAAAAGAAGAAAAAAGGAAGAGAGTGACCATCCGCTGCCTGTTTAATTAGTCTAGAATCTCTGAGAAAGATAAGGGAAAGAAAATGAAGATTATACGCGCGTCATAGAGTTAATTGAGTCATGGAAAATAAGTCTATTAGAAGATATATATATATATATATATATATATATATATATATATATATATAAAATTATATACAAAGTTTTAAAACTATCTGTATGTTTTCATGTTAAAATTAGTTTGAAATAAATATTATCTTATGATACATTTAAATTTTCTATATTGTATTTGTAATATATTACTATGAATTAAAAAAAAATTGAGTCTTATGTAGTTAATATTTTATATATTTTTATGTAATTAATTTTATTGGTGATTATAGCGGTCGTTGTTATTTTGCCCACTAATATTTCACTTCCTAATTGATTAAGATGAAGAACGTCATCGGGCTACCGGACAGCCGTTTTAAGTGAATAATGTTCTTGTTGTTGTTCAAAGTGGCACTGTGCCTTGTTTGGGGTGAAAATTGAAAAAAAAAAATTGTTGATAGGGTTAAGGAGAATTTTCTTTTTCTTGTTATTTATGTATCTGTTTATATTACGGAACCGTATAGATACATATTGCTCGATTATTGTTTAAAAGTGAACGCTGGTTCGCCCCATATAGGTAGCATCACCCTGGCATTGGAATTTATATATAATATTGCAAAGTTTTGTACGAGGCAAACTGTCCTTTTAAAAAAAAAAGGAAATGCAGGGTTTGTATTGAAAATTATACGGGGTAGAACGGATGGAAAACAATCGTTAATAGTCTGTTTAAGTTGATTAATAAGAGGGACACATTTTTCTCCAATCTACAACAATTTAAGGTACACAGGACATTTAGAAGGGCCAAAGGTTATATCCTTGTTAAATTGATTAATTTAATTTTGAATTTATCAATAACGAATTCAGGGTAGCCGTTATCGATTAGAATATTTTTAATTTTAATAACTTTAGCATTTAGTCGACATTGGGAACAGATAACCAAGGCTCTATGTACTAATGTTTTAATCAGCGTCAACTTGGTTGCTTTGGGTGTAAATGAACATCATTTAATATATAAGCCTGTGAAGGTTGGTTTTCTGTATATAGAAGCAAGGAACCCGCCCCTAGACCTTTCGACCAGAACATCAAGGAACGGGAGAGAATTATCCTTTTCAACCTCCATAGTAAAAGACAGAGCGTGATGTAAGGATTTAAGATGATCAAAACATTTTACAGCAACGTCTCGAGAAGGGAAAGCCGCAAAAGTATCATCAACATAACGAAAGTACTAAACAAGAGTATTATGTGATGATTTAAAAAGTTTTAATTCATAAAATCCAAATAATATTTAATATTTTTATTTAATGGAGAGTAGATAATACAGTGGATGTGTTATCGGCAGCTCTAGTAACTCTCGCTTCTCCTATTTTGTCATTCAGTCCTCATTCAATGAGTGATTTTTCTGACAAAGGGTGAAGAAAAAGCTGCTTAAAGGTCGGTAGTACTTGGTGATCAGTAGTCTGAGATATCGGAAATTTTTCTGTCTCTGTCTGTCTTTGTGGCCATGTCACTCGTAAGGGTGCTGGAGGTAAACGCTTTGTCTGGGCTGACGTTATCCGCCTGATAGTCAGGGACACGAACCTTGGATTAACCACTAAGGAGACTGTCCTATCAGCAGGCGCAAAGTACTGGGACTGCTGTATTGCCATTTGGTGAGTGGATCTGGACCATGCAGTAGTCTCTGGTGGGGCCTCTCGATGCCATACTAGTGGGTAATTGTTACGGCTTTACCTTTTCGTGTGCTATAAAAAAAAAATTCCTGTCTTTTTCTCTCTTACTTTCCCTCTCTGTACTGCTCTAACCAAGTATGCCGACCTATTCCACAAATCCCAAAACCTCAACATGAAATATCTCCAGAATAAAAACTCAATTAAACCTAGAACCCCATCTTCCAACGTAGACCCCTACTACCAGGTCTCCTTCTCCAACATCAGGGGTCTACGTTCCAACCTTCCAGAGGTTGAAACCCAATTACAGGAGACGAAACCGAACATATTACTTCTAAGTGAAACTGGAATAGGGCCGACCACTTTCCTAACTCTGTTCCATCTGCCTGCTTCCCACCGGACTACAACTTGGATGTCTTCAAGTCCAATGTTAACAAATTCCTAAGAATCGCCTCCTTAAGTAAACACTTCATCAAATCTCCACACTAACGTAATGTACTTGCAATAACTCTTATCCCTGAGTGGCTTCCGGGCCTTGATAAGTAGTGATCACTGTGTAAAAAAAAAAAAAAATAAAATGTCGGCGAGAATAGGGCCAATACTTGGCACCCATGCAAACCCCATGAATTTACTTATACATCACGTTGTAGAAACTGAACGTACAGAGAGAAAGGAATTCAGTAAAATATTTTCTGTTAATGATGGAGGTCTAAGTTCACTACGATAAACTACGATGCAGCAAATAGAAATCGTCTCATAATAAGGAACGTTAATAAATAGACTGGAAATATCAAACGAGCAAAAGAAAGAAGTATTATCAGAGACACAGTAGGTGGAATAAAATGTTCGAACAGGTAAAAGTAACTCGGTGAGCCAATGGGCGAAGGAATGCTGAGCGGACCATATATATATACGTGACGTCTTTGCTGTTGCACCCATCGCAAAACCGGAAGTTACATAGATTTAAATTAAGACAAGACAATTAAATTAAGACTAGACAATTCGAAAATATCGCCAAAAAAGCGCCCCCTCCCTGTTAAAAAGTGCCTAGTTTAGGGTCAAGGAATTAATGATTTTTGGCAAATTGGTCGATATTTGTCGTCCGAAGTGGCCCGCTTCAAAATGATACCGATCTCGTGAAAATCCGTCGTCTCTGTCGAAAGTTTTAGGCAGAAATACATACATACATACATTTAAACAGACAGGTGAGATTTATATTATAGATGTAGATGAATGAATTTGGCCAATGCAAACTTTCACACTTTATTTTATTGACGACATCCCTGTCTTGACTGCTATAAATCACATCCTCGCTGTTATTCCAGTTTTGCCAGTTTTCCAATTACGCTAACGAAACCCACCACTCTATTATTTTTTATATCATTACCTTTTTGGTATATAAAAGTTTCGATCGTTTTAAATCGGACCCGTATTTGTCATCTAATTGCTATTGCCGTTACTTTATTGTCTTGTATTTCTTTTCTTAGTTGCAATGGCAAGCATTATCCACGACCGGCTCAACAACAACAGCATCAATTTTCAAGTAAATATATATATACGTATTTCTTTTTTGATAATAGTCATATTCGAGGAGGACGTAATTTTGTAATCTCTTACATGGTTCTTGTAGAGCTCATAACTAATCCTACATCGATGCTCGATCTTTTGGGTATGTTAGTGGATAGGTGAGTAAGCAAGACATGATGCAGATCGAACCTTAATTTATTGTGAAAGAAAAAGTTCAGCTGTACATAAACTAGATCCATAGATATTAAGACCATAGGTCTGCAACCTTCTGCCCTCGCGTTAATTTTGTTAATAAATGATATCGTTTAAAAATAATCATTATATTTAATACTTTATTTCCTCAAATACAAAGAATATTTAATTACATATTTAATTACGTTGTTGTCCTCCATGACAATATTGCCGATGCAATTTGGCCCTCCCCCTATAAAAAGTACAGCTTTTTGTCCCTCACGAACCAAAAGGTTGCTTGGCTCTGGTCTAGAGAGGCCATCTAGATAAAACAGCGGAGGACATCACTAAAGAATGGCATTATTTATTGAAACATGGGGTCATAAAGGATCTTTTATTCTCTCGTTATTTAGGTTGATGACTAACGTCGTCGTTTTATGATGTTCCTATTTACAATGCCTCCCCACGGGACAGAGTTAGACACCAGGGTCGTTTTTTAACGTGGAGAAAAGGAACAAAAATAAAAATTGTCTCAGACGTGAAGGATTTCTCCTCCACTGACAGAGAACAAAAAATTGAAGTACAGCATCTGAAGAACAGATACTACACTGTGATCTTGTCCCGAAGGCCAAGTAACACTACAGTTTCTTTTAATGTATGACGTCACAAAAGAATATCATCTAATGTGCACGGAGACAAGCGAGCAAATTTTACAGGCTTAGAGTTTAGACCAGGTGTAGGCAACCTTTTTCGGTTTGCGTGCCAAAATCGGCCAATTCAATGACACAATTCTTCCGCGCGTCCATCAAAATTTGTGAGAACACACTACTTGGCACCCTTAAAAGGCTCATGAGAAGAACTTTGTAGAAATTATTAAAATTCACCTAAACAATACAAAAACAATATAGCCAAAATGGCATTTATTCACCTTGAAAACAACGTCCAAACAAAAACGACGCTTTTCCTCTTTCAAAACAGAAAACATGCACAATAAACGTTTTAAACATTTTCTTTTCATCAGACTTAACTTCTCATTTCCGAGACTTCGCTCACGTGCCGAATAGAAATGATCGCGTACCAAGTTCGGCACACGTGTCAGGGGTTGCTCACCCCTAGTCTAGACGGTTAATGTAGTAAGCAATCTGTGCATCGTCACCCACTGTGCACGGTTATAATATTTAGTTCATAGTCGTCATAAAACGATCATGATAAATAAATAATCACGAAATCTTATTGCAGTCTTATGGTTCATCCAGTTCTTGTTCGAAATCAATTCCTGGGCTTTTTTTTTATAAATCAAAAAAATATTACAACTCTGTTTGGGTTTTATTGAGTGACCATCATCTTGCGTCGAACTTGATATAGTCTCTAATAAAGATCATAAGTAGATAGGGTGTGCGCGATTTTGTTCTATTTTTTTTTTAACACGGTGACTGACCCACATAATTCCTGTACTGCCCCTCCTTCAATTAACGCTAAAGAAAGACGCCACGTAGGTACCAAGTTATCGGTGGGCAGGCACACCATCATCGCACGTTTTCATTTGTAATTGGTGTCGCTTCTATGCAAATGGTTATCTCTTGTTGGCAATAACAAACCGTCTCACACAGCAGTGTTTGAGAGATAAAGAACTTATATGGAACATTCGAATATTTATCTATCTCATATAGAGTTCAAGTGTTAGCCCCAGGTTGTGGGCCCCTTGATTTCTGAGAACTTCGACTGAAGCAAAATAAAACAAAAAAAGAATACTGTTTCTTCTTCTTCTTCTTCTTCTTCTTCTTCTTCTTCTTCTTCTTCTTCTTCTTCTTCTTCTTCATCATCATCATCATCATCATCATCGATGTTGTAACAAACGTGAAATAAAATTACAAGATACCAAAAACCTAAAATATGACTTTAAAATGTAATTCCTGAAAAATAAAATCTACTGATAGTGATAAAGGGAACTGGTTTGATTTCTACGGCAGAGTTCTCCGACTGTAATAACTTGCAGGGACGTAAATGTAAAGCAAACAAATATCTTGCTACACAACTCCCAACCTAAGATGCCTCCTATAGATTTGGAACTAATCAGAAAGCGTAAAAATATTCAGGCTTTAGCTTCAGGGAGGTTAAGAAACTAAAATTCTATGAATCCTGCTTAATTGATGTATAATTTCTCTCTAACACCTAACAGCTGTTAATAAAAAACATCGAAACTTTAGCAGCAGGAAAATATCCTCAAATATAGATTTATGTTTATAATTAGCTCACCATTGACCTGTCAGGTAATTTTTTTGTCAATATATAAGTTGAGCTATTTTTCATACTGACATTGATATTAAAAGCCCACTAAAATGTAAAAACAACTTACTAATATACTCAGTCGTAGATATGCGAGCAACTTAAGAAAAAAAAAGAAAAAAATTGTATTATTCGTATTCGCCTGTCACAGAAGACAATAGGGTTCTGCACTTCAAATTAGTCCATTGCCGAATTGTAGCATCTGCTGTAATTGTGACCCAGTCCAGAAAGAGGTTTCCTTCACTGACTGAAAAAAGAAAAAAAATGAAGTATTAGAATAGAAGGACAGATGCTACACTTTGTACCTAGTGTGCGAACCTTTCCTAGTCTCACAAAAACACACACTCATATTTCAAGCTATATTACTTGTCATATACATACGCGCACACAAACATACGCGCCCACGTCCACACACGTACATATATTCACGTTCGCGTACATACACTCACATTCACGTGTATATACACACGCTAACGTACACACATGTACGCGCATACGTACGCACACAGATGGACGACGTCAATTCTAATACACGCATGCGCAAAAGACCACCGAAAACAAGTATAAAAGGAAGAGACAGGCTGTTTCCAGCCCTTTTAGGACCAGCTCTCGGGCTGAGAGGTTCGACGAATCGTCGGCTCCCATTCGGGAGGTGCGTACCTCACACCACTTAAGCAAAAAAGCTAACAGACCATACGTACACATTCTAACTCTTTCTCTCTCTATCTACTACTGGCCCCTGAGAACACCCTCGCTTAGCTGACTGCTAACTGACGTCAACCCTCTATCCTCTTCTTTGTCTACATGCTGGACTGTCGTTCCCATTTTCCACTACATCACTCACTTCTTTTCCCACACGCGAACAAACGATAGTGACCCGAACTTGAGATAAACACACATTTCCTTTTCTTTCTACAACACCAGTCCTGCAACGAACGATGGTTACACCCGCGCGGACATGAAGACATGTTATATTTAAAACATTCATTCTTTCAACAGTAAATAAACGACACGTTTATCTTATCCATCAATTGAGTTTTTGTTTCCTTCAATTTCATTCGTTTCATTATTTTCTTGTGGCGAGTTAGGGTATTATTATATACTGGTCTGCAACACTAGTCAATCACATAAAACATACCTAAACACAATTATTGAAAGATCAAACTGTAGCAGATTAAAAAAAAACACTTTAGCAAACTATAATGTGACTTGAAGTAGACTAAATTATTATACGAAAAAAACAAACACATTTCAACAAACTATAATGTGACTTTAAATAGACTTAAACACATTTTAGCAAACTATAATGCGACTATGACTATACTTAATTATTCTGCAAAATAAACACATCTAAGCAAACTACATTGTCACTGGAAATAGACTTAATTATTATGCAAAATAAGCACATTTTAGCAAACTATCAAAGGACTTAATTATTATGTAAATGAAGACATTTTTGCAAACTATAATATAATGTTATATAGACTTAAAATGCAAACTATAATATAATGTTATATAGACTTAAAATGCAAAATAAACATATATATATACAAAATATAATGTTACTTTAAATAAACTTAATTATTATGCAATAGAAACATTTCACAAACTATAATGTGACTTTAA
>NC_136497.1:30170600-30195600 GCF_053919585.1 Euprymna scolopes
AATTGCTGAAGAGTTATAATTCTTATTATTTTATTAAACAAACGTTCGATGAATTGTTAGAAAATGAAGACGCGACTATTTACAAAGAACTTCTGTTTAATTCATAAAAAAATCTCCCGTTTATAAATAAGCAACTTGCTTACATTTAATACTTTACTAGCAGTTTAGCCCGCTTTGCTCGGGTTCTATGTACTGTTCATTACTTTATGTGCATATTTATATATTAAAAAGTGCGAATATGTACGGCAACGCCTTTCTATATAATAGGCTTCGTTAACTACCATATAGAAAAATTGGTAGAGACCGAAGACGTCAAATTTTTAAAAACTTTAACCCCAATTTTGATCCCTTAACATTTATCATTTTGAGCCAAATCAAATTAAAATGTTTGACCCATGTCAAAGTAATCTCCATCTAAAATTTCAAGTGTTTAGACCCAAAATTGGCGGAGGAGTTTGGTAGAGTCTGCAAAGGTCAACTCTTTCAACTTTAACTTCTTGCCAACCAAATTTTCGCCAAAAACTGATTAAAAAGCTTGCTGCATGTCTGAATGCCATTTATGTAAAATTTCAAATGTTTAGACCCAAAATTGGCTCAATAGTTTGCTAAACACCGCAAAGGTAAAATCTGTTGAACTTTGACCACTTTGAAGTCCAATTCTCAGCAACCCCCCCCCAAAAAACGATTAAAAAACTGTCCTATGTCTGAATACACTTTATGTAAAATTTCCAATGTTTAGACCAAAAATTGGCTTAGTAATTTGGTAGAAACCGCAGAGGTCAATTTTTTAAAAACTTTGACCCCAATTATACCCTCTTAACATTTATTATTTTGGGCTCAAATCAAATTATAAAGTTAGATCCATGTCCAAGTAACCTATATCTAAAATTTCAAGTGTTTAGACCCAAAATTGGCAGAGGAGTTTGGTAGAGTTCTTAAAGGTCCACTCGTTGAAATTTGACCCCTTGACAGCCAAATAAAAAAAAAAGAAAAGATTTTCCCAAATCTCAATACCCCTTATGTCAAATCTCGAGTCTGTAGACCGAAAATTGACAGAGTTATTTGGTAGGGAAATGTACACAGATACACAGACACAGACATTTTCACTTTTATAAATATATAGCTAAACGAATGTAATACATGATGCCTGCTATAGATAGTGATATGACTAATATTCTGCATAAATGTTTTTTTTTTTACAATAGTTTGAATGTTTTTAATTTATAAGAATATATTAGTTCAATAAATATTTTTTGAATAATATTTTTTTTTCGTGATGAGACAAGTGTTGAAACAAAACATGATTTTGCACTTTGCATACGGAGCAATAAACAATAAAGAAAATTTTTATTCTTTATATTTCTAGAAATAAAGTCTTTTTGATATAATATATTAAATATATTAACATAAAAACTGTTGAAACCGGGATAGATTTATGAAATGGTCAGTTTCTGTATGGTTTCGTGTTCCGTTTCATGCTTCGTGGCTTCCGTTCCGTATTTTCATTAACTGTATATATTTCAGCCATCTTTGTTTTGGGAGCGCATTTGCTAGAGATTGCCAAATATTGTATACCCAAAAGTATTGTGCATATTGTCGGAAGAACCCCCCACCCCCATACGCTTTTCTTTTTTATCGTAAATTTCTTATAACGTGACTAGCTAAAGTTCAGAATAAAATCACGCTTTCTTTTAACGGTTAATTTGAAAAAAAAATCTTTTTGAACGCTGTTAACTTAAATTTCCTCATTTCAGTTTACATTTTGGAATCGGCCGTATTTTTTGTTGAGATAAGTGTTTTCAATTTTAATCATACTTTTTATTTTTAGATTCAAATATTAATAACTCCATTTTATTTCAGTATTTAAATTTATGTAACTTTCGAAAGAACCCCCCCATACGCTTTTCTTTTTTATCGTAAATTTCTTATAACGTGACTAGCTAAAGTTCAGAATAAAATCACGCTTTCTTTTAACGGTTAATTTGAAAAAAAAAAATCTTTTTGAACGCTGTTAACTTAAATTTCCTCATTTCAGTTTACATTTTGGAATCGGCCGTGTTTTTTGTTGAGATAAGTGTTTTCAATTTTAATCATACTTTTTATTTTTAGATTCAAATATTAATAACTCCATTTTATTTCAGTATTTAATTTATGTATTTCTGTTTTATTAAATGCTAGCTTTTTTTCTCGTCCATAAATGTTTATTTATCTACCAAGTTGATTGCAAAAATATATTACGCATTTGTACTCATTCTTAGTTCGTGGGAGGGGAATCTATCACCATACTTTCCCTTAAACACGTCCGTTGGACTTTTATTAAGTACAATACTTAATAGTTTTTTTTTTTTAATGGAAAGTAGAAAACGCATTGTGGATGCGTTATCGGCAGCTCTTGTTACTCTCGCTTCTTCTTATTTGTCCCTCAGTCCTCATTTTTTAATGAGTGATTTTTCTGACAAAGGGAGAAGAAAAAGCTGTTTTCTAGGTTGGCAGTATTTTGCGCGAACAGTTGGCAGAGATGGTGGAAATTTTCTGTTTCTATGTCTATCCTTGTAGCCATGTCACTAGTAAGGGTGCTGGAGGTAAACGTTTTGTCTGGGCTGACGTTATCCGCCTGATAGTCAGGGACCCGAACCTTGGATTAACCACCAAGGAGGCTGTCCTATCAGCAGGTGCAAAGTACTGGAGTTGCTGTATTGCCATTTGGTGAATGGATTCTGGACCATGCAGTAGCTTCTGGTGGGGCCTCTCGATGCCATACTAGTGGGTTATTGTTACGGCTTTACCTTATCATTAGCTACAAATAAAAAAAAAATCTTCGTTTCTTTTTCTCTCTTAGTTTCCCCTCTCTGTCCTGCTCTAAGTAAATCTGACGACCTAGTCCACAAATTCCAAAAATTCATCATGACAAGTTTCAAGAAAAAATACACGATTAAACCCGGTTCTCCAACTTCCAACGTAGACTCCTACTACCATGTCTCCTTCTCCAACATCAGGGGTCTACGTTCTAACCTTCCAGAGGTTGAAACCCAATTACCGGAGACTAAACCAGACCTTTTATTTTTAAGTGAAACTGGCATTGGACAGGCTATTTCCCTAGAAGAGTTCGCAATTAAAGGATACTCTAACTTAACTTCTAAATCTGACCCTCAAGATCGCCATGGGCATGGAATTTTTGCCTATATTAGGGATAACTTTCCATGTGGTAGGGACATCTCCCGGGAAGATCCTAACTTACCCTATATGTGCTTCCGGGTTGCTTTAGCCCACACTACGGCATTTATATTTACTCTCTATCGCCCCCACAACGGCGGAGTTACTATCTTTCAAAGCATATCTAAGAAAATTGACCAAGTCTTATCTGCTTATCCTTCAGCTAACATTCACGTATGTGGTGACTTCAATATTCACAACGTCGAATGGTTGACCCACTCTAACAAGACCGATGATGAGGGAACGTTCTGTCATGATTTCTCCATTGCCTATGACCTCACTCAGATTGTTCAGGAACCTACCCGTGTGCCCGACAATGATGGCCAGTATGCGAGCCTACTAGACCTTTTTCTCACAACTTGCCCTGAACTATGTTCAGTTTCTGTTCTGTCGCCTCTTGGCTCTTCCGACCACTCTGTTGTATCAATTAAGATAAAAATGAAATGTAATAAGTCCCCAGACGTACCACTTCATCGTACAATATATCGATACACTAAGGCTGACTGGGATAGCTTCCGTACATTTATATCTGATCTACCTCTGCATTCCATGTTTAAAAAGGATATGTCCTCTATAGTATTAGACCTGACGGAATGGTTAATTGTAGGTATTGACCGTTTCATACCCTCGAAAAAGTTTCAGCAAAAACCTAACAGCCAGCCATGGTTCTCTCCAGAATGTGCTGCTGCCATTGCGCACAGAAATCACTTTTTCCACTGTTTCCAACGTAATAGATGTATGAAAACTAAAGCTGCTTTCAGGACTGCCAGCAACCATTGTAAGAAAGTAATAAAGAATGCAAAAGAGTTGTATGCTCTATCTGTTAAGTCCAAAGTAGCTGAGCAGCGGCTTGGTTCCCACCAGTTTTGGCAAATAGCAAACAGAATCCTGAACAGAAGCGTGTGCTCCATCCCAACTATTATCAATGGACCTGAGGTAATCTCGTCAGCATCAGACAAAGCCAAACTCTTTGTCAAGAACTTTGCAGCTAATTCTACCCTTTGCGATCAAGGCTGCCAACCCCCAATATTTCCTCCTGTATCAGAAAACACGCTATGTGATATACGTATATCTGTACGTGATGTTGCGAAGCTAATCAAAAACCTTGATTCCAGTAAAGCAACTGGCCCTGACGGTATTCCAATTATAGTACTCAAAAAACTTCAACCTGAACTAGCGCCCATACTTACAAAACTGTTTAAACGTTGTCTTAAGGAGAATAGTTTCCCATCTCCCTGGAAAATCTCATCAGTATGCCCTGTATTTAAGAATTCAGGTGATCGCTCATCCCCCTCTCAGTACAGGCCAATAAGTCTCCTGTGCGTCATGAGTAAGTTGCTGGAATCTGTATTAAATACAGAAGTAATCAACCATCTCAACAAAAATAACCTTCTTAGTGACACTCAATATGGTTTCCGTTCTGCTAGATCTACAGCAGATGTGCTTACAGTTATATCTCATAGGATTAGCAAATCTCTCGACGGAGGCAACCTTTCTAGGGCAATTGCTCTTGACATATCTAAGGCCTTTGATAGGGTATGGCATAAAGGTTTACTTCATAAGATCTCTAGCTATGGTATTGCTGGAAATGTCTTCTCAATTATTAAATTATTTCTTTCTGATAGGTTCATAAGAGTAGTAGTTGAGGGGCAAAAATCAGAAGCTCACAGTATTAATGCCGGTGTCCCTCAGGGGTCCATCCTGGGCCCAACTCTTTTCCTGATCTACATTAATGATCTTCCAAATCACATCCTTACATCATTTGTAGACATCTATGCTGACGACACTACCATTTATGGTAGCACATCGAAGACAGTAAACGACAAAGTTCTCTCCAATTCTCTCTCCTCTGATCTTGAGCACGTAGTACAATGGGGTAAAGAATGGCTGGTTACTTTTAATGCATCTAAAACCAAGCTTCTCTCTTTACATCATCAACATTCTGATCCACATCTGACATCAATTGAAATGAATGGCTCTCGTCTTCAGGAGGCCTCAAGTTTTGACAAACTTCTTGGCTTGACCATTACTCCTGATCTTAAATGGAACACGTACATCAAATCTGTTGCCAAGGCCGCTGGAAAAATGGTGGGATCTTTCTATCGATCCGGTAGATATCTCACTGCTGATGCTATTCTCTATCTATATAAGAGCCAGGTACGTCCAAGGATGGAATACTGTTGCCACATCTGGGCAGGGGCTGCTAGAAAGGACTTGGCCTGCCTTGATAGAGTTCAAAATAGACTTCGTAGCCTCGTAGGAGATGTCCTTTTCTTTTCCTTACAACCTTTATCTCACAGAAGAGATGTTGCGAGTTTGTCTCTGATGTATCGTTATTTTCATGGAAAGTGTTCGAATGAGCTTCAATCTATGGTCCCCCCTCGCCAAACTTTCACAAGAAACACTCGTCTAGCTGTAAACACTATCAATAATTCCCCCCACTCTTTATCTGTGCCTAAACCTAAACGTAGATTCCATGAACAAAGCTTTTTTCTTAGAACTGCACGCCTGTGGAATTGTCTTCCGTTTTCCTGCTTTCCGGCTGACTACAATATGGTTGTGTTCAAGTCTAACGTAAATAAGTTCTTGATGAACCGTTCCATATAAGTTATCAACTTTACCAAATTTTTATTACTAATGATTACTATAATGTCCAATTTCTACTGTACACTCTTTAACCCTTATCCTTGAGTGGCCTCTTGGCCTTGATAATGTGGTGATGCCTATGTAAAAAAAAAAAAAAAACTAACTGAAATGTTTCGCGGGTTTAATAGTTAAATAGGTTTCATTTACAAGTTCAAAGCTAATCTGCGCAGGCAGGCAGTTTACCCCACCTCTGGCTTGCCCAATCATACATCATGTCTCAGGTGAGTTAAGCACATGATGAAGTAAATAAAAATGTTGAACCCAGACATTTCGCTCTCTTTTCCCTCTTTTCTCTACTTAAACCCAGAACTGACAGCACGCTCGGCAACAGTGCCTCATCGGAGCGTCTGTTGGCACTAAAAAGATGACTAAAGTCTATCGCAACCTAACGAACACACAGACACAAATCATTTTAACATTCTTTCAGTTTCGTTCTAACAATATAAAAAGCAATGAACATTTTCTTTGCATAACTTTTAATTAAGAAAATATAAGTCATATCACTCTCTATAACAGGCATGAGAGGAAAACAAATGAACACATATCTAAGAAAATGGCAGAACCACTAGGTGAAGACCTTCAGTCTGTAATAGAATTGGGACATAAATGGATGGTCACATTCAATGCTATCATGACTAAGCTTGTTTCCCTCAATAATTACAAGAAACCTTCTCTACCACCAATAGCAATGGCCAAAAATTCATTAGTACTTCTTTTAAACTCTTTGGCCTAACGTTCAGAGAGAACACGAACTGTACATTGAGAACATAGCCAAGGCTGCTGCGAAGAAAGTGGGCTCTCTTTACGATGCTAGAAAGATAATTACGCCTGAAAGTATCCTGTGCCTCTATAAGGCCACTATTCGCCCATGTATGGTGTATTGTTGTCACATTTGGGCTGGTGCATCTGTTACTTGTCTCTCACTCCTGGACAGGGTCTAAAAGGAAGTCGTCAACCTGATAGGTCCTGAACTATCATCTAGACTTCAGCCTCTGTCTCATCAACGAAACGTTGCATAACTCTGCCTGTTCTACAAGTATTTTAATGGTAAATGCTCTGTCGAACGACAAGCACTTGTACCCCCTCGACGTAAATACCCCCGAAAAACCTGACAAGCAACTAAATACATAGAAGAGATTTGTAGGTGTAAGAAAGCCTTTTGCTCCAATAGGTTCTTCTCCAGAACTGCTAGACTTTGGAACTCCCTTCCGGCGTTCTGGTTTCCCAACTGTACTGACGTGCAGAAGTTCAAGTGTAATGTGATCACCCATCTTGTTACTCATCTCCCTTCATAAAATCCCCGCAACTCACGTTGCCAACAGTAGCCCCCCCCCTTACTTCAAAGTGGCACTGTGTCTTGTTTGGGGTGAAAATTGAATTGAAACAAATTTGAACAGAAGTTTTAATACGATATTTCAGACCCATTCAACGCATGGCACTGAAACTGTCGACATCGGAACTCTTCTATTTCTCAACTTTGACATAAATGTCAGGTTAGACATACTGAAGTTCTGCTGAAATAATCACTAGTAGAACCTGTGGAAATTCCACAGCGAACTTTTTCATATGTAGATTATAGTGCTCAAAAAGCTTCAACCAGAACTAGCTCCCCTATATATAAAGCTATTTAAGCGTTGTCTTATAAAGACTGGCTTCCCAACACCCTGGGAAACCTCATAATTATGTCGCATTTAAAAATTTCATCTTTCTCTCAATACAGACCAGTCAGTATTCTGTGTATCATAAGTAAGTTGCTGGAATCTATGGTAAATAGAGAAATAGTTAACCATCTTAGCAAAAATAACCTGCTAAGTGACATGCAATATGATTTCCGTTCTGCTAGATGTAAATGTAAATGTAATAACGGTTATATCTCATAGAATTAGCGAATGTCTCAACTAGGGCAATTGCTTTTGACATATGAAAGGTGTTTGATAGGGTATTACATAAAGGTCTATTCCACAAGATCTCCAGCTACGACATAGCTTGAAATATCTTTTCAATTATTAAATCATTTCCCCCTGATAGGTTTATAAGTGTAGTAGTTGATAGGTAGAAATCAAAAGCTCACAGTATTACTGCTTAGGGGGTCCATCACTCTTCCTGATCTACATCAATGATCTTCCAAATCACATCCTTAGATCATTCGTAAACATTTATGTTGACGACACTACCATCTATAGCAACAATTCAAAGGCCGTAAATGACCTAGTTCTCTCTGATCCTCCTCTTATCTTGAACACGTGGTACAATGAAAAAAGAGGTGGGTAGTTAATTTTAATGCATCTAATACCAAGCTTCTATCTTTACATGATCAACGCTCTGATTTCCGTCTGTCATCAATTGAAATTAATGGCTCTCGTCTTGGGGAGGCTCCATATTTTGACAAGCTTTTGGGTCTAACCTTTAATCCTGATCTGAAATAGAACACGTACATCAAATATGTTGCCAACGTCGCAGGAAAAATGGTGGGAGCGTTCTACCGCTCTAAGAGCCAAGTATTTACAAGGATTGAGTACTGTTGTTAAATCTAGGTAGAAGCTGCTAGAAGCAACATATCCTGTCTTGACAGAGTTCAAAATAGACTTAGAAGCTTGCCCATTTCTCTTCCCTGCAACCTCTTTCCCACTGCCCACCCCCGTCACCAAACTTTCACGAAAACACTTGTCTATCTGAACCACTTTCCCCCCACTCTTTATCTGTGCCTAAACCGAAACGAAGATTCCATGAAAAAACTCGAATTGAAAGTGTAGAAAAATGGCCTCTACATTCCAGCCATATTGGATTTTGCTTTGTGGTAGAGCTTTCGAAAAATAAATGAATTCATTGAGAAGTATCACAAACAAATAAATGCCATCTCCCCCCTCTCTCTCTCTCTCTCTCTCTCTCTCTCTCTCTCTCTCTCTATATATATATATATATATATATATATATATATATATATATATATATATATATACATTCACGAGGGTCGTTTAAAAAATAAAGCTTCTGATATATATATATATATATATATATATATATATATATATATATATATATATATATATATAGGCCAAGAATTACCGTCGAGAACTCGAGTTCTCGACGGTAATTCTTGGACTGAAGACATAGTCCCCCAATGCGGGTGATTACAGAAACATGTGTGCACATATGTAGCCATTAATATTTGTATAAATAAATTTGATATACCTGCTCTGTTCACTAATTGAGCACTCTTTGGTAGACACATATTGTTTCATCGGATGTACTTCTAGGAAACTAAACTCTACTGGCTATATATATATATATATATATATATATATATATATATATATATATATATATATAGATAGATAGATAGATACACACAGACAAACAAGCGCATTCAGTTTTGTTTGGTATAAAATAAGAAACACTGTGACTGTCTGCACCAACTCATAAATGCCATATTAGTATTAAAAAACAATTTTTTTTACATTTTATAATAATCAATTTTATGGGCAGGGCACAAGAGTGTACTTAGTATATCGATTTGATGTTAAGGAGTGTAAATAAATCAACATTTATTGAAATAATTTTCGGTAAATTTTTATTTTTTCACTCAAGGCAGACCTATCGTTCCTCTGGACTGAATAACAGTCCTTATTTCCCGATAATAACTAATCATTATTTTAATGAGTTCTTTTTATACAAATGAAATTACTATTACTGAGTGCATGATTTCCTGAGGTGACCAGGCTTTGTCAAACTTATAATTTTATGTCTAAGTGGATAGAAGCTACGCTGCCTTTCAACACCGACACCCACAGAGCGATTGACCCATATAATCATTGTATTGCCTGACTTCAGCCAAAGACACTATGTCACTCACGTACGCAAAGTTATCGCTGCACGCACGTGTCGAGAGAGCAACGATCGGCGCACGTTTACATTTGAAATTGGTGTCGCTTCTATACAAAAAGAATGGTTACCGCTTGGAGTGTTTTTATCCACCAGCCCACCCCACATAGGCAAGATGTAGGTCGGGCCAGATTAACTATTAATCTAAATATACACATTTTTAGGGCCTTAAGGAAAGAAAAAGGGGAAGGAAGTATGGTTAGGTTATTGAATTCAGAAAAATTTGAAAACAGAAAGTCAAGTTGAAAAAGTAGGAAAATTAGGCAGTTATAGAATTAATATTGATTGGAAATAGATTTTATAATCGTTTTATTTTTTAGGGAAAATATGTCTTAACAAAGGGACTAAGCCCCCCCCCAGTTATATTAAAACAATTTTTGAAAAATATTTACTGTTGTCTAAAACCCAAAATAAAATTGATCTTATAAAGTTTTCTGAGGACACGTTCTTGTATTATTTTTTTTTCCAATTACCATATTAATAAAAAAAGTAAGTTTAAAATCCTATTACGAGATAAAATCCATCATTATGCATTTCGGTTTCTTTGTAAACAAACCAGCTTTTTTTTTAAATATTGTGTTAGTAGTTAAAAAGAAAACAAAACAATTACTCAGCGATCATTCGAAATTTGAAAATGATTTGGAAGCATTTAAACTATCGAAGAGAAAGTCATTTAAACTGCTTTTAAAATTTTCAGTAAATCCTAATTTTCCGAGCACCCAAATTTTTCATTGCCTAATTTACCAGGATTAGTGAGCAGTTAAATGCCACTGAATTAAGGTCCACATTTATTTTTTTACTAAGGTGTCGCAACATATCAAGACATAAAGGCCACTAGAGGATAGGCTTAAATGAATGTCAAATGTACGATGAGATAACACGGTGACGATTGTAAATGATGGTTGTGATTGTGCAGAATTTCATTAAGAAAGCTGTTCAACAAAAACTTGTTTACACTGAACTTGAAAACAACCATGTTGTAGTCAGCTGGGAAGAAGACCCTTTGTGACGTTTTCCACTGACGGACAATTGTACCATCTGAAGGTTAGATACCTGATATTATACTAAGTGTTCCGTGTATCAATTTTGAAAATCATTTGAGAGAGTTTGCAATCGACAATTAAAAGAAATTATATTTATTTTTTTAACCTTTGTTACCAAAGATATTGCCACAGACATGTAAGGAGCTACTGCAATAGGGACCACATATATAGGGAGACCTGAGTCGGGATGGGTATAACAAGATGTTTGTTCACATTATATTTAAATTTCTCCATGTTGGTATGACCAGAGAAACAAGCAAGGAGTAGAGAGGCAACCCCAAAGGTAGGCGGTCCTAGAAAAAAAGTTATTGGTGTAAAACCTCTTCTGGGATCTAGTGATATCTTTATTTTTTTTTTTAATCGGTGGGTTTGCAATATTTACGTTTGGAGGGAAATACAATTTCAGTAAATTAACCAGATATCATTCCCTATAGTTACTCGTCAAACAATCATACTGCGGCTATGCAACAGAGATGGAGGTTGGCAGACAATGCGGGACCTATTAGTTGAGAAATACATTTTATTGGACCCTGTCTAAGAGGGAAGGGATTAGTGGTTGGTGAACCGGTCTAGATGTGGCTACAATACTCTATACACGAACGCCAGGTGACTTTAGCTATATTTCTATATCTTTTACTGCATACCTATAAAGTTGATTTTTTTCTTGCACTGACATTGATATTAAAAGCCTTCTTTCTCTATAGGTATTTATTTGCATCCCCTCGACAGCAAAATGTGACACAAGATCGTTTTTAATGTGAGGGGGGTTCCGGTTCCCCCAAAAAAGGTACTCTGGAAGTAAACAAAAATAAAAAAAATTGTCTCAGATATAGTTAACTCTCCCTTGACCAAGGACAAATTAAGTATAATGCAGTATCAGAACAGATACAACAGTTGGAGTTATATATGTTTTATTCTGTGGAAATGTACAAAACAA
Source organism: Euprymna scolopes (assembly GCF_053919585.1). NCBI lineage: Eukaryota > Metazoa > Mollusca > Cephalopoda > Sepiida > Sepiolidae > Euprymna > Euprymna scolopes. The sequence continues at coordinate 30,182,322 of NC_136497.1, forward strand.
AAATTAGGCACGAGGCCATTAAAAATTGGGGAGGGACTCTCTGGCCATCTTCATCACTGTATTATACCTTTGATTGGTCTATGCTGATTCTAGCAAGAGTACTCACTTACCATAATATCATAAATACACTTGGGGTCGTCCTATTTAAGATTCCCGAATGAAATCGTTTTTTAATTGTAGAATATTTAACCGACATAAGTCCAGTTCAAACAGACAGAATTATATAGAAGCTAGAAGTAACGTTAAGAAAGAAATAGCGACAGCTAAGAGAGAATTTACTGAAACCACTAAAAAACGCATCGAAGCACAAAAATTAGGAACTCGTGACTTCTGGAAAGAGTAAATAATGGGCAATCAACAATTCCCACACTAACCAACAATAACGACGTTGTTTGTTCAGCAACCGACAAAGCTAACATGCTTTCCAGTCGGTTTACCTCAAACTCCACACTGGACCTTTTCAACCAGCCCCTACCTGACTTTGCTATGCGGGCAGACGCCACGCTAGACGAACTGAAAATCACCCCTGCTCAGGTGCATGCTATCATAAAAAACCTTGACACTTCAAAAGCATGTGGACCCGGTCTCATCCCAGTTGTGCTATTAAAAAAGTGCCCAGCCGAAGAAGCTCCAGTTCTCTCCAAACTCTACAACAAATGCCTTAATGAATCATGCTTTTCGGGCTGTTGAAAAACTGCTTCTGTGGTACCAGTATTCAAGAATTCTGGCGAAAGAACTGACCCATTAAATTATCGTCCCATTAGCCTCCTCTCACTTTTTGCCAAAATATTTGAGATCTTAATTAACCATGCTCTAGTCCATCATCTTACAGATGCTAAACTTCTGACTGACCAACAATATGCATTTAGACAAGCCCGTTTCACAGCATCCTAAGTGTAATCTCTAAACGTATATACCATTCACTGGACAAAGCGAGGGAGGGCAGAGCGGTATCTCTTGATATATCTAAGGCTTTTCACAGGGTATGGCATGAGGATCTCCTCAGGAATATTAAATCATACGGTATCACTGGTAGAATACTTAACATAATTAAATCCTTCTTAGATAAGAGAAAAATCCAGGTTGTCCTCGACGGTCATACATCTAAACAATATGATATAAATGCGAGAGTGCCCCAAGGGTCTATCCTTGGACCTCTATTGTTCCTGATATTCATAAATGACCTCCCTAACAAAATTGCCTCTGAGATGGGTATGTATGCTGATGACACTACAACAGGCACGACAAGAAGACAAATGAACACATATCTAAAGAAATGGCAGAAACACTAGAGGATGACCTCCAATCTGTAGTGGAATCGGAACAAAAATGGATGGTCACGTTCAATGCCGCCAAAACCAAACAAGTTTCCTTCAATAATTATAAGAAACCTTCTCTACCACCAATAGCAATGGCCAACGACTCTTTATCGTAGAGTACATCTTTCAAACTGCTTGACCTAACGTTTACAGGAAACATGAGTTGGAACAATTACATTGAAAGCATTGCCAGGGCCGCTGTGAAGAAGGTAGGCTCTCTCTACCGTGCTAGAAAACTACTAACACAGAAAGTATTCTGTACTTCTATAAGGCCACCATTCGCCCATGTATGGAGTATTGCTGTCATATCTAGGCTGGCGCATCTGCTACTAGTCTCTCGCTCCTAGACAAGGGTCAAAAGAGAGTCGCCAATCTGATAGCCCCTGGACTGGCATCTAACTTCAGCCTTTGTCCCATTGACGAAAATGTTGCACCCCTCTGCCTATTCTACAAGTATTTTAATGGTGAATGCTCTGAAGAACTGCAAGCACTTGTGCCCCCACGATGTAAATACCCTTGACAAACCCGACAGGCAGCTAAATCCCACCCCACACAGTAGAGATCCCTACATGTAAAAGATCTTTCTACTCCTGTAGGTTCTTCCCCAGAAGCGCCAGGACCAAGGCCAACTCCAAAAAAAAAAAAACAAAAAAACAACAACAACAACAAAAAAAAAACAAACAGGGGAGGATGGTGAAGTTGGGTGGTCCATCTCCTTTCTGTCTAGCCAGATGGCCAGATCCTATTTAATATATATATATATATATATAGAACAAACTTCATAATATACTCAGGAAGCTTAACTAATTTGCATATTCTTTTGAAAAATGAGCTTTAATTAATTATTTATTTTTTATATTTTCTTAGATAATTGTCTTTATTTCACTATTACGCTGAATTCAATTCATGCATAGTTTCTACATTGGCATAATTGCGTAGAATTTAGGATGGAAGCGTTATAGCACACGGATATATATATATATATATATATATATATATATATATATATATATATATAAGAGTAAACAGTTAATAAAACATGTCAACAACACTTTGAAAAAGAGTTAAAAACATATTTAATCTGAAAAGGCCACACTTAAGTGGATAGTCCTTAATCCGCGGAGTAAATACTTTCCTTCTCATCAGAGGGTAGGAATTAGCAAAATGCGGGATCGGATTTTTCATACAAAAGTATTTGATGAAACTGCAAGTAAGTCAAAGATCTTACTTGATAACAAAAGGTGAAGCAGAGGGAATATGGTGAGGAAAAAGGTGATTTCACGTGAATAGATAGTCTGGTGAAAGGTAAAGTATCCAATGACGGTAAAATCAAAAAATATAAATCCAAGAAAGTTAATTAAATTTCCATTCGCACAAGTAAAATCCAAGGAGATCACGTAATTGGAAGATGGTCCACAATAATCCAAAAGGCCGAAATCCATGGAATAATTCACAAATATGTACAAGGAAAAGGGGGAAAAATTCCAATAATATTAATAAAAGAAAAATAAGATATGCGTTTGACACGGCTGCCGAGACAAAACGTAATTAAGAAAAATCAGAAGAAGAAAAAAGTCAGTGAAGAAGAAGAAAAATAATTAAATGGTGATACAATTAAATATAAAATAGAAAAGCAAATGTCAAAATGACCCAGACAAAATAACGCTAAAAGGCGCGAAAAATATAGGAAAAAACAAGAGGTCAGCTGAAATGTACAGGTTATTACTTAAGAAAATGTCAACAAGAGTTGTTAAAAGACATTAAATGGAATAAATAAATAAATAGAAAATAAATAATAAATAAAAAAAATAATAAATAAAAAATAAAACATAGAATAAAAAAATAAAATTTTTTTAAAGAGAGAGGATGGCCGGTATCTGCAAATTCCGGATAAAGCAAGTGAGTATGTAAGTAAATGCATATAGTAAAATATACATACAGGATATGAATGCGTGGGTAGATTGATATATTAGATAGATAGGAACATTTAAAGACTAAAACGGAAATTCCAGATAAAAAACCGGCCAAGCAAAGAAAAATAAAAGAATTAAAATAAAGAATAATTAAGTTATAAAGTATTAAGAAAGTATGTAGAAAGAAACGATAATGTTAAAGAAAAATTATATATCTACCTGAAAGGTTAAAGTAATAACTATGTAATTTCAAAATTACCATAATTAAATTTGGACTTATGTTTACAGAAAGAGATCAGTTCGTTTTCAGAATTTATTATATTGTTACTTTGAGGGGAAGTAATTATAGTTATAGCTTCAGTTGTGCAGAGGCGACATGACTTAGAGCCTGGGGTATAAGACTTAACTTTTTTATGATAGTCCATTTGATTGAGGAGGAGATATTATTAGAGTTAAGTTTTTTAATTAAAGTGGTTAGAGAAGTTCCTTGGTTATTATTAGAATTATGGTTGTTAAAATAAGAAATGTGGCTTGATATTCTTTTCTGAATTAATGTTGAAGTAGTGCCGATATATGTATGTACTTTATTAAAAGCTCGACGTCTGATATTAATATTAATTTGCTGATTTTTATTAGTTAAATAGTTTGAATTTTGTTCATTGTGTTCAACAAATGGTGGGACAATGATTGTAAGAGGACTATTTTAGAGGGGATAATGAGTGTTGTTAGTGTTAGGATGGCTGTTAGGAGAAATATTATTATTATTATTATTATTATTATTATTATTATTATTATTATTATTATTATTGCTTATTGTATGATTGTAGATGGAGGGGCTGCTCGAATGATACATTGGATTAGTAACTATATCAGATGGAGGATGGGAAGAAAGATAACTTGAAGTAGAAATATTAGTGTCTGTTATGGTGCATGAATATATAACATCTTTATGTTTGTTATTACAGTTAGTTTGGGGTTTAATTGGGAAAGGGATTTTTTTATCAGATGTAAAGATTCGTGCTAAATTAGGCATTGTTGAATAAGAAATCCTGATTGAGTTTTATTGAAAATAGAACTATATCTCTGTGGGTATTTGAAAGGGTTTTGTGCAATGTTGAAGAATTCCTTAGGTATATTAGTTTTGACATTTATGCTAAATGGAGGATTAAACCAAATATTTTTCTTTCTCCTGATGCGACTGGGTGGGTTATAGGTATTACGATTTGTATTTTGGTTTGGATTATATATGTAGACTGGTTCATTGTTATTGATAGCGGCAGATCTTGTTATTTGAACTGGTTTCTCACGAGTCATGTTGCGTGTGATTACAGATTTAAACGGCCCGCAGGAGGAGCATAATGGTTGTATTTAATCTATTCCTTGTGTCCTGAGTTCCTTAAGGCATTATTGAAGAAAGTAGCAATTTGATTAAAAGTTTTATTTATCAGCAGAAAGAGCAGAAATTCTTCTAGAGACGGATGGTACTATAGATTTTATAATTGAGTTGGGGTGGTTAGAAGATTTATGGACGTATAGAAGCGTAAGGTTGGGGTTATGATAGGGGCTATGAGTTTCGGTGATAAGATTAAGCGTAACATCTAGAAAATTTGAAGTTTTTTTTGCTTGGTTCGATAATTATAGAAAGGCCAAAGCTATTGAAGAAGTTATGTAATTTTTTTAATTGTTTGGTTGTACTCTCTTGGCCTGGCTGTTGTAGTAAAAAGGGCATCATCTCTATAAAGCCCCCCTTGGATATGTTTAAAGTGGTGTATAAGTTCTTTCAGTAAGAAGAGTCCCACTAAATCGGTAGCTGCTGCAGAGTCAAAAGACCATCAACATGTCAAAATTATCAGGGGTGTCCTTTCTAGTCCAAAGCTTATTGTTAAATTGTATAAGGGACTTTCTTGCTAGGAGAGTTAATTTAATGTCTAAATTAGTTAAGTCAGAATTTCTTTTAGCAAAGATTTGAGCCTTATTTAAAAGGATCGGAGAAATTGATTGATAATAATTTTGGATGTCAAATGTTATGAAGTTAAGGAATTGTTCATTTTTAAGGGAGACAAACCAATTAATTACGGAATCTGATTTTAGCCAAAGAGGGAAACTTACATTTTCTTTAATAGAAGGGATGATTCTATCTAAGATATTTTTGCTTACAGCACCTAAGTCAGAGTTAGATGGGCAGATCAATCTGATGGAGGGGTTGTCATAGAAATTAGGTTTATGATCCTTGAGGGTGAATCTAGATGTACCCGGAGAAATTATTTCAGTGAAGTTATGAATATTCATTATAAGCTCTATTATTATATGCTCTATCTCCTATTTGGTTTTATCGAGCTTTTACATCTGGTTGAGATTAATTTATAAATATTAATTCTTTAATATTTATAATATACTTTAGTTTTACCATCTTGGATCATTTTGGTAAATTTAATTGTAATTTTTATTTTATTATGTATGTATATATATCTATATCTATATCTATATCTATATATATATATATATATATATATATATATATATCCGTCTGTGTGCGTAACGATCTCTACTAAACATCTCTGTTGATTTTTAGTCTACATATATGAAACTCGATAGATAGGGATTTGGACATATGAAACAAATTCAATTTGTTTTTTACCTGGTAAAATAACTGCTCAGAGGTCCAAATTGAGAAAGAAAATAGAATTTGGCAAGCATGAGCCAACTGAACGTGTATCTTCTAAGTATGCGCAAATATACATCTATATTTTTATTAGATGATAACGAAAAAAAGCTCAATAGCAATATGTTTTGGTTTCGATTCTAGCTGATGACACCCAAGTCATATATATATATATATATATATATATATATATATATATATATATATATATATATATATATAGTCTAAAAATCTTTGTATAAAAAATGTAGAAATAAAAAGAATACAGTTTAAATCTCCGGGGAAAAAACCCTAAATTTAACCTATCGCAGACTCAGCACTTGCATAATCTGACTTCTATAATTTATAATTACATTATAGAAAATTCAACTATATAAGAAAAAAAAGCCTTAACTAAAATTGGTAAACAGAAATAGACTTATGACTTGTATAAGTCAACTTCTCAAAAGTCTTCAATTATAAAAGAGAATTAAACGATATAAGGATGAAAAGAAGAAAAAAAAGAAAACCTTAGCTAAAAATTTTAACAGCTGTTTCGGAGATTTAAAAACAGGACAGCTGTAAAATACATGACTCTCCAGTGGAAATACCAATTCCCCAATGGCAAAATGTAGCATAATACGGTTACTATTTATACTAATATATAAAAATATGATAAAATAAAAAATATAATATATAAAATAAAATATAATAATATATATAAGCAAATGTTATAATAACACTCACTAATTTTCCAATATATATATATATATATTTGAAAATGTTGAAACCACTATTATATATTAGAACTAAACATTTGAAATTTTAGATATAGGTTACTTGGACATGGATCTAATTTTATAATTTGATTTGAACCCAGAACAGTAAATGCTAAGGGGTCATAATTGGGGTCAAAGTTTTTTTTAAAACACAGAAGATCTCTGCGGTCTCTACCAAATTACTAGGCCAATTTTTAGTGTAAACATTTGAAATTTTACATAAAGTGTATTCAGACATAGGGAAAGCTTTTTAATCGTTTTTTGGCCGAAAAGTTTGCTGGCAAGGAGTCAAAGTTCAAAAGATTTGACCTTTGCGATCTCTAGCAAACTATTAAAACAATTTTGGGTCTAAACATGTTAAAGTTTACATAAAGGGTATTCAGACATGCAGCAAGCTTTTTAATCAGTTTTTGGGCGAAAGTTTTGAAGCCAAGAGGTCAGAGTTGAAAGAGTTGACCTTTGTAGGCTCTACCAAATTCCTCCGCTAATTTTGGGTCTAAACACTTGAAATTTTAGATGTAGGTTACTTGGACATGCGTCAAGTATTTTAATTTGATTTGAGCCCAAGTGGTAAAAGTTGTAAAAAATTTATTTGACTTATGCTGTCTCTACCAACTTTTCTCTGTGGTAGTTAAAGAAGCCTATTATATAGAAAAGCATTACGGTACATATGCACACTTTTTAATATATACATATGTACATAAAGTAAAATACATAGGGCCCGAGCAAAGCCGGGCCGGACTGCTAGTATATAATAATCAATAGTCTACATTGGCTCTATAATAAGATATACAAAATTTGTATGAATTAAAATATCATATTTAAGAGTATTTTACGACCAGGGAACACCTGGCGGCCTCGCCAATACTGGCATGTGAGAGAAGTTCTCTAGCTCTGTAAAGAGATCCTGTCATATTTGCTGCAAACTTGGCAGCATCTTCTACGTATTTATTTCAAATGCATGTTAGTTGAGAATATCAGGCAGGATATCATTTAGTAAAATGCTGGACTCTCTCCCGGGGAAGGAAGGGTATTATTGCTATATCAGCTATTCCGTCCGCTTTGTTTCCGAAATTCAGCAGATCTTTTTTTGGCTGATGTCGCTATTATGAAGAAGTTTGAATTTCACTATTTTTCACCTCTTCATTCTTCTTTGCTGATAAATCCAGTTGTTTGTTTATGTCTTGATTATTTTTAACATTATTATTATTATATCGTCCTCACACGCACACATACATACATACACATACGCACATAGACACATACGCACATTCACACACACACACGCACGCACGCACGCACGCGCGCACACACACACACACACACACACACACACACACACACACACACACACACACACACACACACACACACACGAACATAAATGCCTCCCTGTAAATGAATGAATAAATACGAATAAAAGACGATTAATAACTCCTAGAGTGATTTTTGGTTTCGGTAATCTCTCTGCTAATGGCTGTGTGTGTGTGTGTGTGTGTGTGCTCGTTCCCTATAGATTCCTAAACGGATAGGCCGATTGTTTTTAAATTTCACACAAATGTACTTTATGCGCCTGGTCGTGTTTTTTTTTATCGGAATGTCTTCGATAAGTACTGATAATCGAAAAAATCCGATGAAAGAAGGAACAGGCGATTTTGACTAAAGTTAACGCCTACTGCAACTTAACATCTACTAGTATATAAAATAAAAGAATACAAAAATGCTGTTTGAGACCGAAGACATCAACTCCAGGCTAATTTCACATTTCATTTTCACTATGAATAAACCCAGGGTGTATGCGCGGGGAGCAAAGTAAAAGCTGAACAATCCCAAACCGCGTTGCTTAAGTACAGTTACCAGGAAAAGTCCAGAACGACCGGAAACAATGCTGAGGTACGTAGAAAAAACTTGTGTTGTATCAGTTTTCCTTCCGCTAGACTAGTTACTAGTGTTGGGAAGATTAATTGGAATCGAACTCGGGAATCGGAAAAATCGGAACTTTTCGGGGTATCGGAATTAGTATCGGAATCGTCCCATTACTACTAGCTATAAAACCAAGGCTTTGGTTCATAGTCGACTCTTATAGCTGGAGAGGGGTTATGTTATGAAATAGGGAGAACAGAATAAATTATTTTATAACGATCTAATTATCTATCTAACTTTGTAGTTATTTATCTATCTATCGATCTAGCTATCTGTCTATCTCGATATATCTATCTAACTGGAGAGGTAGACAAGAGGTGGGTATGGTGATGTTTTCATAAAACCTGTTAAAATATGACAAAGCTAGATCATAGACAAGTTTACCGGAAGGTCGGGTCAGCTGATCGGATCTATGTGTGAGTCACGTGATCAGGTTAGCTGGAGATCAGAGGAATTGGAACTTGGAATTGAAGCAGAGCGGTTGGGTTTTACGGGTGTCTCTTCTCCTTTCTTGGGAGGGAGTGACGTGTCTCTCAATATAGATTATTAAGACAACAAGCAGAGAAGCTCACTTTCCATTTTCATCTGCGCGACATCCTGGAAAGTGAAATATAAAATTAATATGAAAACCAATCCTTGTCTTGGAGTCAATGTGTTTAGTCCAAAAGGTTCCAGCCCCCCCCTCCAATAACAAGATGAAGTCAGGATAGACCAGGTTAAGTGAGCAGAGAAGATAAAGGTATGTCGAAGATATATAAATATGACACACACACACGCACGCATATGAACATTAGGCGATCACGAAACATAAAACGGGTAATACATACTACACAACAAAATAAAATGAGTTCAGAAAGTGAAGAACCACTAATAGACCTTTAGTAACACATTTAGGACATGTTACAAGCAAAAACGAAACGTATGGACCCGTTTACATCGATGCTGTTCATGTTAGGTAACGTAACAGTTATATGGATTTATACCATCCCAAAAGATATTTACAAAAGTGCTGCAGTAGTCAAATATAAATTGTACTTGTCACGCCGAGCACAAAGAACTACACTACGTTACTACCGACACTTTATATTATACAAATATAGAAAGAGGATAAAGTTTTAGTTTTAGAAAGAAGATACGCAGCTTTTTGTAACCCCTAACCAGCCGCTAATAAAGAAATTAGAGTTTACAACCTCCTCCAATGGCCGTCCTTTTCTTCTTTTTTTACGTTATTGATTTATTGATGTCATCCTTTCATACGTCTCACCTTTTCGTTTTCTTCTTTATTTGCGTCATTTATTTATTCACGCCATCATTTTATATATCCTTTACTTTTCCCTTTCTTTCCTTATTTACGTCATTTATTTATTGCCGTCATCCTTTTATGTATCCTCTTCTGTTCCCTTTCTTCTCCATTTACGTAATTTATTAATCGGCATCATCATTTTTTATATATATATCTCCTATTCTCTTCCTTTTCTTCTTTATTTACGCCATTCATTTATCGGCCGCATTATTTTATGTATCTCTTTATTTCCTTTTCTTCTTTATTTACTTCCTTATTTATTGACGTCATCCTTTTATATATCTCCTTTTTTCCTTTTCTCCTTTAGTTACAGTATTGATTTATTGACGTCAGTGTTATACCCTCCTTCTTTTAATTTTCCTATTCTGTTCCCCTCTTTTCACTGTTTTCGTCTTATTCATCATTCACCGATAAGTATATGCACTACCGCTCACTCACTTACGTTCCCTTACATTGCTACTACTTCTTTGTTTTTTTCACTTTTCTTCCTTATGTTTCCTATGTTTACTGAGCTGATTTAGTTGAAATTTTGTATGGACCTTTATTGTGACAAGGTGACGCGAACTAAGTATTATGTTATCCGTTTGATGCAGTAAGGGATTGATAGGGATTAGTATTTAATCAAAAATAGGCATAAATTTTACTATATTCCACCACCAATTTGGCATAAAACCTCTTTCTAAGTCAACGGGCTAAAACTTGGACCGTCCGACCGCCCTTGCTTGCATCTTGTCTATCCAAAATATTTTTGTCGTGGAAACCAGCTTGTATTAAATAAAATTCACACTCTTTCCCACGTTCAAAACAGATTGAGTACAAAAAAAAAAAACTTCAGTCTTAGTTTAAATTGCAGACAATGAGTTTCAATGAAGGAATTATGTTATGTTTTGGTTTCGGTGTCGATTCTAGCTGATAAAACTCAAATCATATTTGTGTTTTTATTTTTGAAATCATGACTATATATTGGGTACAATATAATATGAAATAGTTGACTCATAATAATAAATACGAAATCCGCGTAAATTCAAATATCATGTTTAAGGATATTTTACGACCGGTCAACGCCGGGCGCACATGCTAGTATATATATATATATATATATATATATATATATATATATATATATATATATATATAAATTCGTATTCCTGTCTGTTTGTTCGTTTGTTTGTTTGTTCACAATTTGATTAATATACACAAAACGTGTCTTACTTTAATCTTTCATGTATTTCTATAATTGTACGATACCTGGAAAAAATAAAGAGATCACCTTATTTGCATATGACATTAAGAAAAATTGGTTTTACTAAATAGCGGTATCTTAGTTAATGTTTTAGCGAGAGAATTATTTTAAGTATTCTATTTAAAATTGTTATTTAATAAATTTTAAAGAACAATTATATTGATAATATATTTAATTTAATTTATTTTGGAATTAATATTTCCAACAGCAACCTTTTTTTAAAACCTTTTTTAGAGTTATTTGCCCCTAGATGCTATCAATAAAAAAAACAAGCGTTTATCAAATATCATTTGGTAATTTCATCAGTTTCTAGCTGGAAAAATAATTCTGTGTAGATTCTATATTTGGCTTTTATTGTTTTTTTTTAAATATTAAAAAAAAACACTTACGAAAAAAACTGAAAAGGTTTCATTTGTTTGTTTTATTTTATTCCTTAGGCAATACAGAAATCGGTAAATTTTTACCACGTAATTCAGCGTCGTTTAATACCTAAAAAAAATGAAGATCTACTGCTCCTCCCTCTAAATTCCACAATTTACACTTTTTTCTTTTTTCGCGTTAATTTCCTAGATTACAAACTTAATTTTCTAATTAAACAACACTTCTTCTTTCAATAACCAAAATTCAAATAATAACCAGGGAACTTCTCTAACTACACTGGTTAAAAAGCTTAATTCTGCCAATACCCACTTTTCAATTAAATGGACCATCCTAAAAAAAGTTAAGTCTTATACTCCAGGATCTAAGTCTTGTCACCTTTGTACATCTGAAGCTATAGCTATTATCACCTCCCCTCAAAGTAGTAATATAATAAACTCTAAAAACGAACTGATCTCCTATTGCAAACATATGTCCAAATTTAAATATGGTAAATTTGAAATTACATAGCTATTAAGTTAACCCTTCAAATATATATCTTTTCCCATAATTTTTTTTATCTTACCTTCTAAGCTTTTTATATTTTTAATTTTATTTGTTTTTCTTTATTTCTTTGGCCGGTTTCCCATCTGCTGTCTCCGTTTTATGGTATAAGTATACCTACTAATTAAATATATACATCAGCCTCCTCATTTTTATTCTATGTATTTGTTTACTTATATTTTACTATATGCATTTACATACACATTTATTTGCCTTATTCCGGAGTTTGTAGATACCCGCCATTCCCTCCCCTTAAATTGTATGTAAGTATATATGTATGTATGTATGTATTTGTTTAAGTTGTATATGTTTTTGAATATGTGTATATATTTATGCATGCGCGTGTATGTGTTTGTATATATATGTATATATATGTGTGTGTGTTATTGTATATGTATACATATATGCATATATATGTATATGCGTGTGTGTATGTATGTACTTGTATGTGTGCATTTGTGTCTGTATGTATGTATATGTATGTGTATGTGTATATATATATGTATGTGTGTGTATATATGTATATATAGGTTTTAAAAAATTTTTTTAAACTTTTTTCTTTTCTTTTTTAATATAATAGACGCTCCATTTCATAAACTTAGCCATTTATTTGTTTCTCTGACTCGTGTTTCATTCTGGGACTTTCACGTGCATATTTAAGTTGACCTAATTATTAACGCTAACTTTCGCGCTTTTTGTCTAGGTCAGTTTGACCTTGGTTTTCAAATTTAAACTTTCACCGTTTTTCCGTTTTTTTTTAAACCTTAATTTACTTGATTCCTCCGGCCTTGGCAGACGTGTTTTAAATATTCTCTCCAGTGCTTTTTCTGTGCACATTTGAACTTTTCTTTTAATGATTTGGAACTCATTCCATTTGTAATTTTTTCCAAGGAATTCTGCCTTTTGGATCATTTTGAACCATTTTGAACTTACTTGTTGGATTGGAAATTTTAAATTCTACCGTGTTTGGATTTTACCATTCTTGGATTTTTTACCCTTCACCGGACTATCCATTCATGTGAAATCTTTTTATCATTTTTCTTTTACCTCCTACTCCCCTTACCTCACCTTTTTTTTTTAACCAAGTAAGATCTGTGACTTACTTGTAGTTTCACTAAATACTTTTACATGCAAAATCCGATCCCGCATTTTGCTAATTCCTGCCCTCTGATGAGAAGGAGAGTATTTCTTCAAAACTCCGCGGATTAAGGACTATCACCTTATCTTGTGCTTCCTT